>NC_045438.1:166148480-166253609 GCF_002776525.5 Piliocolobus tephrosceles | reverse complement strand
GGCACATGTATACATATGTAACAAACCTGCACGTTATGCACATGTACCCTAGAACTTAAAGTATAATAAAAAAATAAAAATAAAAATAAAATAAAAAAATAAAAAGATAAATTTTCAGCCAGTCTTTTGGAGATGGAAAGGAACTTACTTAGCAGAGAAGAGGAAAGCAATATTATTCTTGGTAGAAAGAATGGTGTATCCCAAGGGTATGAATACTGGAAAGAGGATGTTGCTGACAGATCTGGTACACCATTAACTGGTACTGCAGGACCAAAGGCAAAGGAAAATAGGAGTCCCATTTGACTTATACTTACCCAGTTGATTCTTCAACTTAAGATGTCTATTTTCTTACACTATTGTAGAGTCAAAGGCAGTATACTGGGATGAAAAGAAAAACAGGACTATTCAGAAAGCTATTTGGTTTCCATGAAACCTTAAAAAAGTTACCGGTTGGCCAAAATGCAAAAGCAATGGTCTGAAACAAATCATGAAGATAATCAAAATGGTAACCATTTAAACCTCTGACACAGCAGACTCTGCCAAGAGAGAAAACCAATACTAGCTTGCCCCCACTCACATACACGTTTAGCGTCCCTAATTTCAGCAGTACGTGACATTGGTTGCTAGCCCAGAAGAGATGCATGAGACTCTGAACCTAAAGTTTCCAGTGACTTGGTCCAAAAGGATATTTTGATAAAATTCCAAATGGAGAAAGAAAGACTTAGACATCAGACTCCTATAATTTTGAAACCTTAGCATTAATTATCTCTAGTCTGGCGCTAAGACATTGGAAACCTCTGCATCATTCCCAGATCATCACTGTAGAGTCCCCCACATTTATCAACTCATCCCTCCCCTCTCCACATACATGCCACCACCATCCATCAAGTGAAGAGCGCAACAAGCTTGTACTTCTCACAAGGATTCATTTCTTAATGAGATGCTTATAAAGCAGATCATGCTACAAAACACAGACCTTTTTCTTTAAGAACCTCAAAAAAATGTAAAGATGTATCCAAGCCTAGTACATGCTTTAAATTTAGAGCAATTCCCCTGAGCATACTAGATAATTCCGCAACTTAGAAATTAAAAGTAGTTACATTTTATGCATAATGACATAGATGTGTTGCTGACAAGTTGTCTTAACAAAATATTTATATATTGACTCACATTTGAAATATGTTAGGAGTAGAATCTTGGGTAAAAGCCTCTAAAAAGGTTGTTGTATATTAGACATTCTCAAAGCAGGGCACCCATACCATAGAATTAAACTCCCTGTTTCGGTCCTGTGTTTTGAAACACATTTTTACTATTCCTGGAAACACTTTCACATTTTTGTCAGATGTTGAGTGAGCAACAGGGTAAATAACTTTTCAAAAGCATTTTTAGAGTAGTAAAACCTTAAGTTCCTTGCTAGAAGGGCTGATCCAAAATAAATTAAATGCTGGTTTGACTAAGCCAAGTGTGGTAAATTCTGATTTGCAGTGTGAACACCTCCAGTTAATAGATCTATTCAGTGATTCAACATGCACCTCCAAGTCTTAAGTTGGGCAGCAAAGTATAAATATAAGACTTGAAAGCATTCTCTGGTCTCTTGAGTTTGTGTTCACATCTATGTAGTTTGTTTGTTGTTTTGGTTTTTGTTTTTTTTGAGATGGAATTTACCTCTTGTCGCCCAGGCTGGACTGCAATGGTGCGATCTCTGATCTCTGCTCACTGAAACCACCACGTCCTGGGTTCAAGCAATTCTCCTGCCTCAGTCTCTCGAGTAGCTAGGATTACAGGCGTGCACCACCACGCCTGGCTAAATTTGTATTTTCAGGAGAGAAGGGGTTTCACCATGTTGGCCAGGCTGGTCTCCAACTCCTGACCCCAGGTGATCCTCCTGTCTTGGCCTCCCAAAGTGCTGGGATTACAGGCATGAACCACCACGTCCGGCCTGAAGTTAGTCTTGATGGAAGGTTCTCAAAGACCTATTATTACATCCTGTGTGTTGTATCAGCTTTGTTAAAGAGGTGAAGTTTAGGAAGCTGTGTTTCATAAAAACCCCAAATCTGATAAGTCTATGGGAGCACCACTCACAGACATGCAGCAATACAGTAGACAAGGTGAGAAACTGGCTCATCTGGACTGCACTGTAACACAAGCACCCCACCCTAGAGATGCAACATGCAGGTACTGCTGATACACCAGGCTTCCTCAGCATGGTGACGAATCATCAGTTCAGACATGGAGAACACCTGAGGGATCACCTAATCTAACTGCTTCACCAATGAGGAAAGCAAAACCTTGATGACATAAAATACAGAAAAGAACAAAAATAGACACACATAACATTTCTTTAGGTTGCTCAAAGTTATCCCAGACAATTTAAAATGATTAAGGGCTTTATCCTGGAATGCTTAACTCACAGAAAAAAAGGTAGGCAACTATATTCTTATTAATTGGAAAGATCATTGAAGAGCCAGTGGTTTGATTTGAAGAATCAGTTTAGTTGATTTCATAAAAATGAATGTAAGGAGAACAAGGTGTATTGACTTTTTATTTTTTCAGCCACACTGCCAGCAAATACTGCATCACTTATACGTGTGTTTCCTTCTGTTTGGAAATCCTAGGTGGACAATTTAACTGCCACAAAACTCCGATGAACAGGCACACAAAATAAACATGCACATAAGGATTATGGCAGGCATCTACCACAGAACAGCTTTTTCAGCCACCTGAACCTAGGTTCATTAAAAGAAACTAGGCAGCGTGGAGCAGAGCAGCTGTCCCAACACAGGCAGTAATGGAGCTGACAGTATTCCCACGCCAGTTCTGAATCCAGTCTGTTTTACGCTCTTGCGTGGATTCAAGGAAACAGAACTACTATTTAAAAGTGCATTTACAAAGAAGGCTTTAAAAAGCGTTAGAATAAATTACTTTGAAGTGTATTTCTACAACACGCCCCCAGCTTTCCCTTCTTTTCCTATTTTCTCGTCCCCAGAACCCAACTGTGACTATATTTAACTGACTTTACAAGCTGTGGGGAGACTGAGTACACACAGCAGATTCCAGCCAGGATTGTGCGCATTAACTAAGTCCCAAGGTTTTTAGGTTTGGGAGTTTTCTCTTTTTTTTTTTTTTTTTTTTTCATCTTCTTCACATGTCTTAAAATTATGTTATATCCTGGAAATAACAGAAAATTGTTAAAAGACCCTCTATTTTGGTTTGCTGTATAGGTTAAGTCCTGATATTTTTAATTATATTAACAATATGCTCAAGGCAAACACTGCCACGACCCAGTATTCTTAAAGTTTGTAAGTATTTTATTATTTCCTTGAAAAAACACTCATTCCACCTAGTACGTATTATGAGAGAAGATCAAGCACTTGTAAAATAATTTTCATTTAGGAACAGGTATATACAGATTAACAGTATTTGGAAGTGACTAGAATGACAAATCACCAACTTCTGATCAAGGTGAAATAAATGAATGATTTCACTAAGGCCAGGTGCAGTTGTTCATGACTCTAATCCTAGCACTTTGGGAGGCTGAGGTGGGATCATTTGAGCCCAGGAGTTCAAGACCAGCCTGGGCAACATAGGGAGACTCTTTTCTATTTTTAAAAAATAAAAATTTTAAAACATAAAAATAAAATTTCACTAAGTGGAAGGCCTCTAGCTGTAAAATCGACCTCTCCCACTAACACAAAACTATCTCCATTGAATTCTAGGGATACAGATTCCAGTATCAGATTAGCTTTACCATTTATAACCATGTCCGGTGGGAAAATCACTAACTTCTTTTGGCTTCAGTTTTCTCACCTATAAAATCAGGGCTCACACCCTAAACAATCGCTAAAATTAATTCCACCTATAAGAAGCAATTATTTCAGATTAAGAAGTCACAACAATCTTAAACTGAAGAACATTTAAAAGATGGGGTGTTTCTGCAAACTCTAGATTTTGGCCATATACTGAGTTCTAATTACTCAGTCAATTTCGAAGTGCTTAAGCTGACTAACATTTCTGTTATCAACACTTCTATCTTTAATTATATGATACCTAATACAAGCTATCTCTATTCCACAAAAATTTATACAGACCACAGTTAAAGTTCACAGCTTCTATCTAATTTGAATATTTGAAAATTATGAATGTGAATATGATTAGACTGCTTTTACACCAGCAAATTTCCCTTAGAAATGCCTGAACTATTAGTGATATCCCTAGATTTAATGAGACAAAGTACTTTCATGTATTTGTCTACAATGTAAAATTAGCTTAAATATATTTAATTTTATGGGTACAAAAAATAGAAAGAATAAGACCTAGTATTTGCTAGCACAATAGGGTGACAATCATCAAAAATAATATAATTATACATTTTAAAATTAAAGAGTATAATGGGGTTGTTTGTAACACAAAGGATAAATGTTTGAGGTGATGGATATTCCATTTACCCTGATGTGATTATTACACATTGCATACCTGTATCAAAATATCTCATGTAACCCATAAATCTATACACTTCATATGTACCCACAAAAATTAAAAATGAAAAAATGAAAAAATTTTTTGATTTAATTTTATTTTCACTGAAGATCCTCAAAAGCAAATATAACTTGTAAAAATAATTATCTTATATAAATATGAATTGGAGTGAATTTTGAATAAGTAGAATTTACAATAAATGAGCAATACAGCCATTTGCTACCTATGTAACCTGGTGGAAGTAAGCTGTGTGTCTTTGAGACTGTAATGCCAGGAAGCTAAATTCTTGTAATCAGTTTATGAGATAATGTATAAAAGTTCTTAGTGTAACCTATTACTCATAATAATCTTCAGTATTATCATCAGTACTATTTACTAAGCTTGCTATTAACAAAATACGCAAAAAATCTGCTCTTGATCTCTGAAAATCTATGCACCTTAATATTAATCCAAAACTGGGTTTTCCATATTTCAATCAATTTCTCATACTCTTTAAGAGTTTAAGACATCTGTGTACCCCACATTTTTCTTTAAATCCATTCATCTTTACTTAATCTTATTCTAACTAAATGTCAACCACTAACACACAGGTTAGTGTGTGTTATATTATAGATTAATTAGATTAATTAATAGATATAACTATTAATTTAAAATGTACCCCTTAAAATACTTCATGTTACCTTACCAATAGTTTTAAGAAACACTGGCCTAAACTGGCATTTGCTTATCTGTACTAGGTTTTCAAATTAAAGATGACATGTTCTGTTAGAAGGTCCACCTAGTTGAAGGCCACACACAAGTTGGCAGGTCAATGTCATAAACACAGATAATTCTCTAATCTGAAAATATCAATACAGTAAACAAATACCTAAGTCCACATTTTTTGGTTCCTTATACTTTGACTTTAATTAAGAATGATGTTTAAAGTCCTTTATTAAATACAAAACTAAATTCAAGAGTACCTTTCTGAAAGGCTCTTTAAAATCAAATTGAATTCACTCAAGGTACTTTATCAGCCAATGTGATAGCATTTAAAAGATGTAGAATTTGTTACTGCTACTAGCCAATGCAATTAAATAAAAGAACTAAAGAGACTAAAATTATCATTTGATTGATGACATAACTGTATACCTAAAACACAAGAATTTATTAACTGGTTACAAAATTATTATTCAAAACCAGGAGTTTCCAAATTTAAAAATGATAACATTCGAGGAAATTATGCTGGGAGGAAATATCCTATTAATACTAGCAACAAATTTGAACACCTAAAATGGAGTTAACAAGATATTAATAGGAATAATATAAAGAAAACTTTAAGCTCTTCTAAGATGTATAAACAAAATATTTTTAAATATTGAAAGAAAATTCTTGCTCCGGGATTAGAAGATTCAACATCATGAAGACATCCACTGTACTCTAATTAACCTTAAGTTTAATTCAGGTTACAGAGATTTGGACAGGTGACAAAATTATACACTGGAGTCATATAAATATGCAAGGATAACCTAGAAATTTTAAAAAATATTAAAAGGATAGAATCATTTTAATCATAAAAATTATGTATTATGAAAATATAACTATATCAGAGATATCAAGGATACAATCAAAATCTAGATACAGTCCCAAATATATACAGGAATGTAGTATAAGATAAAAGTAGCAATTAGCCAGGCATGGTGGTGGGCGCCTGTAATCCCAGCTACTTGGGAAGCTGAGGCAGGGGCATCGCTTAAACCCAGTAGGCGGAAGTCGCTGCACTCCAGCCTGGGCAACACAGCAAGACTCCACCTCAAAAAAAAAACAAAACAAAAAGATAAAAGTTGTATCTTTTAACCAATGGAGAAAAAAATGGACTATTCAATCAATTATGCTAGGAAACCATATTTTAGGAAGCAAGTAAAGCTACAGCCCTACTTCATTCTTTATGCCAAAAGATCTTTCAGATACAACAAAAGTTAAAAAGGAAATTTTATGATAAAATACTAGAAAAGGCCTGGATAAATGTATTTACAACTCTAGAGCAGGGAATATTTTAAGCAGGACACAAAATCCAGAGGTCATAAAGGAAAAAGGCTGATAATCTGACTGGCTACAGGAAAACTAAAAACTTCTGTAGGGCCAAAAATTACCAAATAATTAAAAAGCAAATGACAAACTGGAGCGAGAAAGTTTATGGATATGACAAAAAGAACTGATGTCCAAACAAACAAATAATGTGTCCAATATGAAAAGTAAACATAACAACAGTCCAATAGGGAAAACGGCAGTTGATGAACAGACAATTAAGAAAAATGAGTTCATATATAAATGAACTCATAAATAGATTTACAGGCAAAGATACTGACCCCTAATCAAAACGAAATAAATAGAAATCAAAATGAAATACTATACTGTTCACCTACTGAATTGACAAAGAAAAGTTATCTAAACCCCACTGTGATCCGGTGCTTTCATATGCTATTGGTAGAGATACTTTTAGAGAAGAAAAGTTACCCTCTGACCCAGCTATTCCAAAGCTAAGAATTTTAGACTAAGAATATACTCAAAAATGTACGACAAGTTATGTACATGTGCAAGAACAAGAATGTCTATTCCAGCAAAAGGCAGAACTGTATATAGAATATAATGTTTACATAAATATGTAGAGGTTACACACTAGTATTGCTAGAAAATATACCAAAAACTATACTCTGAAGGGAAGATATAGCACTAGGGATAAATGTGACCAGAGAGACTTTATACACAGTTGGATTTTTGCCTTGTCCATACAATACTTTCATTAAAAAAAAAAAAAAAAGGTAAGAAAGGATGCATGAAGGTTGCTTTATATGTTTCTATATTCAAGCATTCACTAATTATTCTTCCCAACATGCACAATTCCAAGTCACAATCACGTTTATTGAAAATTTAAATTAAAAGATTTTATATTTCAGGGTAGATTTTAGACACAAAAATGGAAAAACCATGAAGTATATTTAGTCTTTCTTCTTCAGCTGTTGGCCCAGACCACATTTTTCTGACTTAAAAGAAAAATGGTTTGTGAATACATACAACAACTCTATTTGGGAGCGCATTTACTTCTATTTCAGAAATTCTATCCAACATCAAAATAACATTTAAAATAAATTTTCTTTCCTATTCAGATTGCTGTTAATAATTTACATTAACTAACACACAAAAAGTAATGTTCAAAAAGTACTCATATTCAAAATTAAATTAAGATACTGGGAAGTGGTTAAAATCTGTAATTTGGATTTTGGCATATAAAATAGGAAAGAAAGGCAGTGACCACAAGTATGCACCAATTCTTTTCCAACTCAAATTCAGAAAAAGATTTTTTCCACCTAAACTTAGGCCACTCGACTCCAGACATTCATTGTCTGGTGCCACCCAAACGTTGTTCTCTTGACTAATTCTAAGGTTTATAGTATTAATAATAATTACATCAATAAACATATGCCCAGATACGCAACTAAATGACTGATCAGCGAAAAGCTGGGTTTTTCAAAGTATTTATCGCTAACGACCTGAACTTTTGGCAAGACCCCACCCTGCGCTGAATTTTATTTGGCTAAAGACGAGTTCAACAAAAGCCTCTTATTGAAGAGATAGAAAAAAAAAAAAAAAAGACAAAAACCAATCTATTCCAAGAGTAATATAAAAAGTTGAACCATAACCATATAAAATTTCAGTATTGAACATTTTACAGATTTTTACCTATTTCATATGGTTCAGGCTAATGTTTAACCTTTAAAGAGGCTGATAAGTCAACTCTTCCATAACATCTTTTTCAACCCGTAAGATAACTATCATACTTTATTTTTTATATACATTTCCCATACTGGCACAAATACTTGATAAATGGTGATCACTTCAAAAAAGCAAACAAATTACCATCTTTAAATGAGGCTTTATATGCCCAATCTGATACAATGCAAATGATATCAAATCATAAGGATATTTGTCCTTACCAATTAGAAGACTATCTACAACCAAGTTTATCTTTACTATTTCCTAGTAATTACATTTTAACAGACAAAACAAAAAAGCTGAGAAACTACAAAAAAGACTACAATTTTTCCCCAAAAATTAATTTTAAAACAAACAGAAAATTGGACAGTTTCCAGAAATGAAGTGGATTCATGGCATGACATAAAAGGTAATTGCCATTTGGGTGGATGTCTTTTCTGGCTGAACCTTGTGACCAAAGGCCCAAAATTTATTTTGGACCTCTCTCACAGTTCCTCCATTTAAAAGGAAGCATTTTACTTCCTTACCACCAATATATGACAGATCAACATTTCAACCTAATTGCATCTGACTGACAGGAGAAGATTAGTGTGTACCAAGCAGCAGATAAGAACATAATTGTTCTAAATTTTTCAAATTCAGGCACCATGTTCACAGGAGTTGCGTATTAATGGAGCACTCTGGGATACCATATCCTTAAGAAAAATGATGTGTAAGAAGAATAGCCATCATGCCACTTTCCTCTTAAGCAGCAGCTCCGTCAAGCTGTTTGCTCTTTCTTGAAATGAGGGATAAGGATCAGTATCTCTGCTGAAAAGTGTTTTTAAATCAGGTCGTGAAGATTTCACAAATTACGTCAAGTTCTAAATTACATAAATGAAACCAGATATAACAGCCAGGATTTGAAAAGATATTTTAAACTAACCTACTTATAAAATCAAACTCAGGTATAAAGAAAAAAACCAACAACAAAAGGAAATTTAAACCACTCATTGTTCTTCACATTTATTAGACTTGACTACTAGGGTTACTTTTTTAACGATTCCAGGAAGGCAGAGTAATTACTAGCTTTCCTAACGTCAAGAAAAATCTGAACGGATGGATAATCTAGTGTGTTCTCGCTTGAAATATTTTCAGTTGATGCCACTTTCTGATTCGGGCTTAGAAAATTACAAATATATTATACAGTGTCCTGAAAAGCTGGTTCTCCCACATTTGTTTGTATGTTGCATGTCATAATTCCAAGGTAAAGCTGTGAAAGGAAAACTAGCGACAGAGAAATTGTCACTCAAAAAAACACCTTCCTGTGCTAATGCAGTTATCTCCACGTCACTATCACTGTGAATTTTTTGACATGTTTTTACTGAAAAAGGATATTGATTTTTTAAAGAAAATCAAAGGCAGGCCTGCCTGCCTTGCACAGTATCAGCCCACAGCACATGCTCAACAAATGTTGAGATTAATGAGAAAACAAAAGAGAATCAAGCAAACAAGCAAATACTGGCTTTCACAACAAATTTAAAAGTCACTGTTTTTTTTACGAATATAGTCTTAGAACATTTCTTTGATAACTAGTAAAATATTAAAATGAGTATAGTGATACTTTAAGAAATTTTAAAAACTTAAATTTCAAAATATGACCAACAAAGCAAATTACTTTCTTTTTATCCTAAAATAAGGTAAGAACTGAGATTATGATTCAAAACATCACTATTTTTAAACGATAAATATGTCTTGGGGTAGATATTATTTTTATCTTTGTTCATGAGAACTTTTAAACTTCCTTTCTGAATATACATCTATTTTCTTTACAAACACCACATATAAACCCATACTTTCTTCAATGTTCTGTTAAAATGAGAAGGAAAAAGGTCTCAGGATTTTAAGAAAGCCAAATGCCACAGTTTTCTCTGCCCATATTGCTAAATTCATTGAACATAAAACTATCCACAAATTATTTTAAAAATCACAGAAAAACTAGTTCAGATTTTTTTTCTACCTGTGTATATAATAAACTTTTATTTCTTCATATTCCAGAGGAATTTACCTTTTGTAAAAAGTACTGCAGTGACTGACTGACTAAAAACTCCATTTATAACTGTAGTACAGCACAGATTGTCTTCATAGACTTACAGTTCTAGAGCAGAGCTTCTCAAACTTTACTTGTGTATCAAAATTACTTGACATCTTATTAACATGAAAATTCTAATTTCAGTATGATTGGGCAGGGGCCAGAGACTCTGCATGTCTCATAGGCTCTCAGACGACACTGTTTATCTGTAAACCCTACGTTGGGCAACAAGTTTCTAGAGACCTCCACTAAGACAGTCAAGTGCATTCAAATTCTTCGTCTTCTTTCTGACTGTGGGCAATATGATTGCTAATTTCTGTGGTAGAATGCAAGCTATTGTCTTTGATTCATTTTAAGTGAGCCAGGAAACAAGTAAGTGGTAAGAAATCTGTCTCAGCCCACTGACCAAGGACAACTAATCTGCTAACCTGAGTAAAGAAGATGACCCATCCCTACGGCTAATCTCAGCATCCAGATGTTGCCTTAACCAGACCAGAGATGCCAGTGCTCATCTTGTCATGTGAGTAATTTTCACTACCAAAAGGAAATCTACAGAGGAGAGATTTGCCAAAGAAATTAGGGCTTCAGTAATTAGGAAACCACAAGGCACTAGGCATCTTGCATCAGCCAGAGATGAATGGGTACGCTTGCAAAAGTATTTCACCATTAGCCTGTTTTGTGAAAGAGAGCCACAGGAAAAAACAGGAATTTTAAAATTCCTTTATTACTCAATACAATTATATGTTTCAGCCTAAACTAATGCTGGCACTGTTCAGCAGAATTCCTTCATTCCGCAAGGGTAAAATGAGAAACAGAACAAATACAGACGGTCTATGTGACTCTTTCCCTGTGTATCTAAGAGAGACATCTCTGTTTGGAATGGGCATTAAAATCTGCCCGCCTGATACAGTTCTGATTCACTATTGTCTCTAAGATGGTAGCTGAAACAAAAACAAACCTCAGCCCCCAAAACCACATCAATACCTCCTTCCTCATGAAAGCACCATTCTTTCATGTTCAACTCCCACAGTGGCCTTTTTATCACCTTGCTGGTTCCAGCTTTTATTTTCCCTTCATATTTTCTAGTAATACTATATATGCAATATATATACACACACATATGTTTAAAAACAATAGCAAAATAGTTTCTAGTAATGCTATATACATATATACATACATATAATAGTTTAAAAACAATAGCAAAATAAAACATATGTCTACATAAGGGAAACGGAATTCAAAGGCTATCTCAGCTTGACATTCACATAACTGCTCTGGGAGGGATTCCTTAATTTATAATTGAAAAAAGTACTTCCCACAGTATGGCGAAAATACAACACAAAAGTAAAATATAAACATGTGACAACTGGTTTTTCTGAAAAATGAAAAAATTGTAAAGCAAAATTTCCAATCAACCTCAAATAGATCATCTAGATGCTAAAGTAAAATGACATTTCCCATCAGTTAAATGGAAGTGATAATGTTTCAGAAGACATCAAAATAGGAACTTCAACCTCAGGAAGGATTCTTCAAAACTGCTCACTCCTTAGTAAAAACCTCTTTGGCTATCTGCTGGCCACTTATTGTTTACCAAGATATTTGGTCTGACTTCCCTTCAGTACTAGGGCAAGAAAGTGGGGAAAGTCAGGATGGGGACTTAGTGAATCGCTTCTTACTGCCCCCTAGCGCTCACCCAAAGCAGTGGCAACATAGATGCGCTGACTGTGGCCTTTCCTTTGGCAACCGGCATCAATGATGCTTCCTCCCCACAGTGTCCACGGTGGTTAATTCCTTACACTGCCAGAGGCGGTGAGGTGAGCCAAGTTCTTAGCTGTTTTTGACAAATATAGCTACTTACATCAAAACGCATCAAGGTTAACTCTTACAAGAAAAGAAATCACTGAACATAAGGTTGGGGTTTAGAAGGAAGATAAGTAATTATGTGCTCTGGATAAACACAGGTACTGAATATGTACTGAATTTTTCCTCAGTTTTTTAGAATTGTGACACTTCATGAAAGTCAACACTCTCAAAGTGTTTCTATCACATGTTAAGTTAAACTAAGTCCAACTTTGGGGATGCATATTAAATTTAGGCCAAAAAAGTTATTTTTAAAAGTTCCTTGTACGTATAGTTGACCCTTGAACAATGTGAGGGGGAGGAGACGGGGTACCGACCTCCTGTGCAGTCAGAAATCCTCAGGTAACTTCTGATCCCAAAAATGTAACTGCTAATTGCCTACTCTTGGGCTCAAGTGATCCACCCACCTCAGCCTCCCAAAGTGCTGGGATTATCGGCGTGAGCCATAAGATCCAGCCAATTTTAACTTTTTATGATAGATTTGTGTATATTTTATGAGAGTAAATGACGAAACAGACTAGTATCTACATACATTTTATGCATTAGTGGCATAGCTTTTTCTTAATTTTTTCAGTATTTCTTTTTCTTTTTTTTTTTTTTGAGACAGAATCTCACTCTGCCGGTCAGGCTGGAGTGCAGTGGCGTGATCTTGGCTCACTGTCACCTCCATCTCCCAGGCTCAAGCAATTCTCCTGCCTCAGCCTCCCGAGTAGCTGGAATTACAGACATGTGCCACTACACCCAACTAATTTTGGTATTTTTACTAGAGACGGGGTTTCACCATGTTGGCCAGGCTGGTCTTGAACCTGACCTCAGGTGATCTGCCTGCCTTGGCCTCCCAAAGTGCTGCGACTACAGGTGTGAGCCACTGCACCCAGCCAATTTATTCAGTATTTCTAGGCTACACGGTTCATCTATGTGTTTCTTCAAATTGTCACAAATCTCCAAAACATCTTGCAATATATTGTTGAAAAAAAGTTCAAACCCACGTTAAGGGTCAACTGTAATACATAAAACACGCAATTTTATAGTCATATTACATAGCACCATGCATCGGAGCATAAATGAACAAGGAAACCTACAAAAAATCTTGGGTTGAAAATATAATTCAATCTTTTTAGAGTTAATAGAAAGCAACTATGAACAATTTAAACCTAAATATTAACACATTTTAACGAAAAACATAAACCTCTCCCCATTAAAGAAAAGTAGTACTATATTTTCCAACAGATTTTTACTACATACAATAGTTTTTCTTTCTAAATTGCAAGTTCAGCCAAAATATCATATTTGAACTCTGAGAAGAGTGAATTTGGGATAGCAATTTCTCATCAGAAGAGTGACAGTGACTGACATTAACAGAGTGTGTCCAGGCCTTGCACTAAATATGTAACACAGCTTCTAACATTTAATCTTCACTAAGATATAATGGGTAAGCACTACTATGATCCCATTTTATAGGTGGAAATATTTTCAGCTAGAAAGAACTAGGAATCAACCGAGGTCTGACGCCAAACTCCAACCTTATTAACTCTTTTTTAAAATTGCTTCTTTTTAAAGACAAATTTTCAAGTTGTAGAAAAATGTCATTAGATTGTCATGATTGTTACATAAGTCTATGAAGATTTTGAGACAGGTGTCGCCCAGGCTGCAGTGTGGTGGTGCCATCATGGCTCGCTACAGCCTCGACCACCAGGTAGTTCCAGCTACCTCAGCCTCCTGGGTAGCTGGAACTAGAGGTGCACACCACCATACCTGGCTAATTTTTTGTAGAGATGGAATTTCACCATGTTGCCTAGGCTGGTCTCCAACTCCTGAGACCAAGCTATCTGCCCACCTTGGCTCCCAAAGTGCTGGATTACAGGCATGAGCCACTACCACACCTGACCAAAGACTCTGATGTATTGTTGTTCCAACTCAATTTACTGAACAAGCACACACTGCAAATATTCCAATAAATACCACTTCTCTAAATATATTTTCTTTATTCTTTCAACCTGAATGAACAATGACCTGAAGCTTTTTGAAAGAATTATTTTTAATAAACTTTGTCAAAAGTATTATATGTTAAGTTTTTTATTTTTGTTTTTGTTTTTTTTGAGACAGAGTCTCTCTCTGTTGCCCTAGCTGGAGTGCAATGGCGTCATTTCAGCTCACTGCAACCTCCGCCTCCCAGGTTCAAGCGATTCTCAGCCTCCCAAGTGGCTGGGACTACAGGCACACCACCACGCCTAGCTAATTTTCTGTATTTTCAGTAGAGACGGGATTTCACCATATTAGCCGGGATGGTCTCGATCTCCTGACCTTGTGATCCCCCTGCCTCGGCCTCCCAAAGTGCTGGGATTACAAGTGTGAGCCACCACACCCAGCCTATATGCTAAGATAATTTTAAAGTATAAAATCTTTAGTTCTGTGTATATGCTAGTTTTGCTCACTGACTGAAAAAAGCTATTTAAATAGTAACAAATGACACAACTGATGACAGGTGCTTGCAGTGTACCTACTGTATCTACCATCTTATATCTTATGAGTACTGGGACAAGATTTATGAATTAGGCAGAGTATTGAAAGCTTCCCTCAGGAAACTTCAGTGTTTCTTTGAGGTTTTCTGTTTCCATTTAGGTGTACTTGAGGATTTGAAAATTTATTTTCCACATCTTAATAAAACTGCGCTATAAAGTGCTGACCAGAGGTGGTGGGGGAAACCCGAATTCCCCACCATGACCCTCAAACCAATCAGTCTAGGACAGAACAAGGACCTACATGGGCCTGGTGAAAAGGATAAGGGACCCAACAGAGAAACCAAAGGACCCCTTTAAGGGACATTTCCCAAACTGTCCCTAAAACACAAAAAAGGGCTAAGGGTTTGGTTTCAAAGGACTTCCTGGCTGTGACTCAGACTGCTAAAAAGTCAAAATAAAAGGAGAGAAAGCCAAGACTTCATTCAAGCAAGTCACTAACGACAGGAGTCACTGTCAATAAACTCAAAAGCAAGATCTTGCCACAGATAAGCTACAATACAGTTAATTCACTTTCAGAAAAAAGCAGAGCTGGTTCTCCATGCGTGTTTTATACCACAATATATTCACCAAGAAAAATAATATTCTGCCAAGGAACATCTTAATAACACAGGAAATTGTCTATGCCTGATAAGGTCACTGCATTCATAGACGAAAATCTTTTGAGACTAAACTGGCCCCAGAGTCACACCAAGATATACATTCCAGTGCCTATTTTAAAAATAAAAGAAGTCCATTTTCCAAGGAGCAGAAGGAATGCCTGTGGATGCCTAGGTTCTAATCGTGCTTCTGCCCCAAGCTACATGACCTTGGAATTGTGAGTAAGCCACAGGATAGGGAGGCCAGTTTTGCAGTGGTGACAAGGAACTGACTAGACAAGTTTGGTGGTTCTCAAAATCTCCTCCCATGGAACACCAGGGTTCCACTAATTAAGACTGTGGCTTTCTGTGGCTAAAATCAAATAATAGACATCTGTTTCCAAGGTTCTTTCCCATAATTTTTTCCTTATACCTCTGGGGCTTGAAACTACTTGTCCGCTAAAAGGAAGCAGAAAAAAGGAGTAGATCCTGTTTGTTTTTTCCAGTCTCATGTATTCAGGGTAAGAATTTTAAACTTCATACATAAAACAGTCTTACTTATTCCTAGCAAAATTATTCCTGGTTCAAGTAATAGAATAAAACGTATCTGGTTTTCATAACATTGCAGCAAACACACACGCACACACACACACTAAGCTTTCCTGGTGCTTCCCTACATGACCAGATTTGAGGAAGACCCATGAGATAAGCAACGTCTAAGAAGTGGCCCTGAGTTGAGAGGAGACAGCAGCAGTGATGCATACTTCCCACCCACACTGCTTCCATGGGAAACTGAGTTCCCTCCTGCTCCCCAAGTTCTGGGGCCACTGCAATTTCAATTTATTCCTGCCATCCTTCGTTCCTTGTGGCCATCCCTCTCAGTCACTCTGCCAGCTCTGGGACTACATCTAAAAATAAAAAATTAGAGGAGCAACAGCCCACTGATCTAGACAGCACTCTCATTTTCTCATCGATCCTTGCACACTGCAGTGTAGCTGATGTAAATGGTCGTAAGGAAAGTCTGGACAAGTTCTTGATATATTCAGTCAAGACTGATGACGTGCCTAGCAGGCTACTTTTATAATACTGAATAATAGGCCCAGGTGACAATAATAAACTGTCCTAACAGTGAACAGGGACTATAAAAATTGCCTACAAGCCAGGGAAGTGTCAGAAATCATGTCATCCGCCTTGATTCTCAGGTGGAAAGAGAACCACCAAGGAGAAGTCAGATTTCCAAGCCTACTCATATCGGGTGGGATTCTCAAGCAGGTCCACAGGGTCCAGGAGAGGCAAACACTAAATAGCTGCGTTAGTCAGGGTTCTCCAGGAAAACTAGACCAATAACGTGTGTGTGTGTGTGTGTGTGTGTGTGTGTGTGTGTGTGTGAGAGAGAGATTTACTACAAGAAATTGGCTCGTGTGATTATGGAGGCTGAGAAGTCCCAAGATCTGCAGTCAATAAGCTGTAGACCCAGAAGAGCCAATGGTGTAAGTTCCAGCATGAAAGCCAACAGGTTCAAGACCCAAAAGGAGCTAACATTTCAGTTTGAGTCCAAAGGGAGGAAAAGACCATGTCCCAGCTCAGGGCAGTCAGGCAGGAAGAGTTGTTACTTGTTAAGAGGGTCAGGCCTTCAAATGACTGGTGATACCACCCACGTTAGACACACAGGATGAACACCATAGGCTGAGTGCTGTCACTTGGCCCCTGGGATCCAAATGCTCCCGCTGCATTAGGTTTCCCAATTCAGTGACTACAGTTCCCACTGTAAGGTCTAACAGACAAAAGCAACCACAGAGCCCTTCAAGGATGCTGGGGCTCCCCTCACAAATGTATTTCTCACAGTTGTGACAGACATGTCTTCCAGACCCTCTCATGGTGGGCAAGTAGATCTTAAATGACAAATCCACTGTAACATTTCATTCTTCCTAATAAGTCTTTGAATCCTTTTCTCTACATTAAAACAAGCCGAGTCTAGCATGCCTAATTCAATCACTGCAGGCCACCTTTTGGTCCATGGTTCAGCCAACCCAACATACCATTAAAGCACTTTCTAACTCACTGAACTGCAACATTAAATGCAGAATCTTTGCTTAGTGAGTGTAAGTCAACAAATTCAGTCTGATACAACTTCATGTTCCTTCCACCGTTATTCCACAGTCTTAATATCCATGCCCACGTTTGTTCCCCAGGTTTCTGTCGGTATAGGTTAGAAAACTCAAGTCGTTATTTTGGAGTGTAGTGCACCTTCTCAGGGGTCATGCTTTGAACCTTCACCTTTAGGAGCCTGCTGGAGTTACTGGTCTAAAAACAAAGAGCCGTGGTAAAGGTGGGTCCTGAGTAGATTCAGCATTATTATATAATTATATAATTCAGGAATTAATATACTGATATTAATTCCATGGAAACAACATTCCTCTTGTACCTTCAATGCCTTTGTAAGATAAATTTATCTTACAAAGCAAGTGCCTCAAGGAAGCCACTACAGTTTCCTCAGACAATGCAGGGTTAATGCCCTCAAACAGGGGTGCAGAGGCTATTCCCATGATGGGTGGAGAGGCCACACCCACTGGCAAAGAGGACTCATCAGAATTTAGGGTTCAATATTCCCAGCTTCATCAGGGTCTTCCCACACATCGCCATCCCAACTTTCAGCACCCCATTCCTTCCCAATCAATGCCTTTAACAGTATTCACCCTATGAGATGGGGAGTTCAATCTGCATTATAATACAGCCAGTCACAGGATAAGATTCTGGGTTTTTTAGCCATTTCAGCCCTGCAACTAATACAACTTAAGGTTCTCCTTCAGGGCACACATACAAGCCTTCAGGGCATTTATGTGGTGTTTCAGCTGGGAATTTAAATGCTTGAGCTCATCCTTTTCTTTCCCCACTTTGTCCAGTGACATTAGTAACAACCAGCCAATCTCGCTATATTTGTTAGTTTACCAAAAATGTTCAAAAATATCATATACACAGTACCCAGACCCTTGATTGCTTTAAGTGGTTGGTTAGGAGTATCCAATGGTGATATCTTGTGTATCTCTATTGCCAGATCATGCCATGGCCTATCAGTGCTCTCTTTACTACCGGAAAGAGTTATCAGCATATTTTAGTCTAATCAGATTAGAAAGCCACTTCTAGAAACCCCAGAATCACATTCAGAAAACCCATCCTGAAAACACTGCTCCTCTAGAACCACTCCCTGTACTAAAATCTGTACAAGTCAGGATTCTACAGAAATAGGACCAAGAAAGTGTGTGGAGAGACATAGAAACAGTAAGAGAGAAACTGGCAATCCCAAGATCTGCAGTCCACACGCTGAAGAGCCAGGAGAGCCTTGATATAGTCACTGTCTGAAAACCAGCAGATTTGAGACCCGAGAACAGCTGATATTTCACTTTTAGTCCAAAGGAAGGAGAAGACCCATGTCCCAGCTCATGGATATCAGGCAGGAGGAATTCCCTCTGACTCATGGGAGAATCAGCCTTTTTGTTCCATTCAGGCTTTCAACTCATTGGATGGGGCCCAACCACATTAGGGAGGGCCATCTGTTATACTCTGTTTACCAATACAAAGGTTAGCCTCATCCAAAAACACCTTCACAGATACACCCAGAATGTCTGACCAAATGTCAGTTGGCACACAAAATAACCATCATATGGCACAGCATGTTTATCTCACAATCTGCATCCTGTGGAAGACAACTCATGTTAAAAACTACATAAAATAATGTCAGCTCATATAGCATATATTAGACAACAGAACATTCTCCACAGGACTTTAAAACACAGAGATGAGACATAAAGGAAGGAATCAAATTCATAATGCAACAAGAGAACACTTTGAAATAAAAATAGGCAGTTCTGAAAAAGAAACACAGACATTCCAGATAGGAAAATACATGGTTATTAAAATGAACTGAAGGATGGGTTAAATAGTAGACTTGACAAAGGTAAAAAAATAAAGATTAAAAAAAGAATCAAGGCAAATGTCGGAAGAAATCATCTGAAATTACTCAGAGATAGAAAGCCAGTAAATATGAAAGACAAGCATGGAAACAGACTAAATGGATGACAGACTGGGCAACTCCAACAAGCAAAGCATTCAACAGGAATAACAAAAAAGAAGCAAGAAAACAGAACATGAACAGTCACGTCAACACTCGCAGAACGCTACCCAGAACTGAAGATGGCCCTCAAGCAGAAAAAACATATTGAGTCTCAGGCAGAATAAATAAGGGAAAATTCATTCCTATACTGAATATCTTCAGTTTATCTTACTGAAACTCCATAAAGTAACTGACACAAATTCTTAGGGAAAGAAAAGCCCAACTGTTCCCAAAGATTAACAGTAAAATTAACAACATAATAAATGGCTGTCAGTTTCTGTGCTGTTACCCTTTGCCAGTCCCTATACTAAGAAAACATTACAATTATCTCTTCTAGTTTTAGGCTTCAAAACAGCATTTGAGAATATTTTCATTTTATAGATGAAGAAACAAGCTCAGAGTTCAAGTAAATCACACAAGGACTTCTGAAATTCAAATTCGGATCTGACTCTGAACCCTAGAACCTTATTCATACTACTACTCACAATCACCCACAAATAGCTGCTATTAGATTCTTCATCTGGAATGGCAGAGTAAGAAGATTTACGGGAACAAAGATTTTAAAATAACTTTCCCAGGTCACAGAGTTAGTAAGTGTCAAGTCTAGCACTACCTTACTCCAAAAGCATGCTCCTTCTGCTGTGATAAATCACTCATCAGCAGGCCTCAGTTTCTTCATCTGTAAAACATGTGGCCAATGCTAACTGTTTTCCCAGTTCCTCCAAGAGTCTGACGCCTTGCCAGCCTGTCACACCTAGTGAGCAAAACCCCAACTCTGCCATCCCACTCCTTCCTCATCAGCCAAGATCTTGTTTACATTCTCTGTTCCTAATCCCAGGCAGCTGAAATAGGCCAAGGAGAATCCCAGGGGAGACTGCTGCCGCTACAAATAAAGATGATTCAATTGCAATTGCATAGTCAGAACTGCCCTGCAACCCTATGACATCTTCTAGGCCACTGTTTCTCCCAAGCGATTTTAAACTGTGACTGAATCATTACACTTTCCCATTTCAGTGAATTCACCAATGACTTCCTAGATGCCTAACTCAGCGGACACTTTTTTCAGACCTTGTCTTCCTTAAACTTCCCGTAGCATTTCATTCGGTTAACCAGGAAGTTATAGGTGCTAATACTCACCCAGTCACTTTAAGGCAAAATGGGAAAGTCATCCTAGATGCCGCCTCTATACCCACCAATTAGTCAATAAATTCTATCTATTCTGTCTTCTTGATACTTACCGCACCCATTTTCTTTCTTTTATCTATATTGCCTCATCTAGCTCCTCATCATCCCTAATCTCAAGTAGTATACTAGTCTCCTTACTGGGCATCACACCTGCAGTTTCATTTCCCTCTCCAATTCATTGTCTACCAGAACATCATCTACCAGAATGATCTTTCAAAATTCAAATCTCATCAGAGTCAAACCCTCTTCAACTTAACAGGTCCCCCATAAACCTTAACTCTACCAGAAGACATAAGATGCCCTTATGATTCCACCTAATCTCTTGCCATGCATCCTCCTCCACCCTCACACGTAATATGCCCTTTCCTGTCTTTACATGCAGCTTCTTCCTAGAATGCCTGCTCCCAGCTAGCCTGCCTGAAAAAAACTCAGCCCAAGCCAGTCCTCCTCTGGTAATTCCTCTGGCTGCTCTCACCTCCTTGCTCCCATCACAAGTTACGCAGACGTCCATTTCAGCAACATCCCACTCCACTAAATTGTATACTGGTATTAATTCCACAGGAACAACATTCCTCTTGTACCTTCAATGAAATTACTGGATTCACACAGCAGGCAGTCAATAAGTACTTCTTAAATAAGCGAACAAATGGCTGGATGACTAAGGTGCCTTGATAGAAGCATTTATTACGTCCTACCAATTTCAAAAATTCCTTTAAAGTGAAAGTTAGACAATACTGAGGCAGGAAGCAAGACAATACCATGTCTCTCCTTTGTGGGTGTCATTTCATGCCTCTACACTGAGGAGGTACAAACGTTTCTAAGGGTGCCCCTTCCATCTTTATTTTTTCAACATTTGCCTGCTCTTTCCCTTCCTTCCTCTGAAGGAAAGATGGGTTAGCAATAGTCATGCTCTAATTCTTTCCATTTCCCCTCCTTAGCTCTCTGAGGGTCTGAAAACTACAGGGAAGGGTGAGCATGAAGCTTGTTCTTTACCATCAATAGCATCCAAAACCAAAACCACCTTTATATGTGACAGCTTCACTTGCACCACTTTAAGGCCTGAGATCCATGAGTAGAAGAAACAAGAAGCAAAGCAAAAGGTCACTTCCCTACAAACAAAATGTGGGCCTTAGAATGTGAAGCAAGAAAATCTTACATGATATGAATGTCAGATGGCAGCTTTTAGTCTGTGTCATCACAAATCAATATTAAATAACCAAAAGTGTATTTATATTTTGAGTAGAGAGAGGATACACTGTAGAGAAGACCCTAACTATGCTTCCATTTCATACACCACAAATTTAGATTTCTACTACGCTTTTTCTTTTCTTTGCTGTACTTTCTGAAGTTAAATGAATCAGTTAAATTCTTCAAATACCAGTCAGAACACATCAATTGCTTCTTTTAAAAGAAACTCTTAAAAATGGAGTAGATGCCAAATAAGGACTCTGTTTCTAAATATAAATTTAATACAAGTATTGTAGGCAAGGTCAAAATTATTAAAAGGAACTCCACCTCTGAATATTTAGAATAAAAAAGTTTACTCTCAATTTTGATGTATTTCTAAGAAGTCCTTACAGCCAACGAAGAACAAAAAACTCCAGTGGTATTTAAAATTCTATCTGGATATATAATATTGATAAGATATGATTATATAACCAAGACTGTATCATGTAAATACCAAAAGTTTAAAGTCACAGGTGGAAAGAATACTTGAAAAAAGATACTAGGATTCAGAGAGAATTTGTGGATTTTATTTTAGACTCCACAATCATCTTTCTAGGGGGAAAAAAACTAAAATTCCCCCATGTTCTTAGTATCTAGGATAACCTTAAACATCAGAAGGTGTTAAATTCACCCAACATGAGTCAGGGACAAATTAAGAACTGGAAAGCACTTTGAAAAAATAATGAAACAGAAGTTATTAATATTATTATAAAAACACTTAAACAAAAGTCCAGTTGATATTAAAATCAGTTAAAAAATCTTCATAAGAAAGAGTTCCTTCAACAGCACTACGTATATCAGTATGGTGGCTCATGCCTGTAATCCCAGCACTTTGGGAGGCCGAGGTTGGAGAAACACCTGAGGCCAGGAGTTCGAGACCAGCTTAGCCAACATGGTAAGACCCTCTACTGAAAACACAAAAATTAGCTGGGTGTGGTGGCAAGAGCCTGTAATCCCAGCTACTCAGGAGGCTGGGGCAGGAGAATCACGTGAACCAAGGACACAGACATTGCAGTGAGCTGAGATCACATCACTGCACTCCAGCCGAGGCAACACAGCAAGAACAGTTTAAAGCAACCAGGCAGCAAAAATAGCAAAAAAATATATATATATATAATTTTAAGTTTTCTGGGAAAACAGAGGCCATTAGAAGAATAACTTATTTTTCCCTTTGATTTCATAAAATATTTGCCAGGATCCGAGACTTTTAACTTACACAACTCCTACAGCAGAACACCATCCTCAAATACCGATTCAAAAAATAGATCTAGAGAGAACTCAGTCACATGTTCAGCTGGCAAGCCCTGACTATCAATTACTACTTTAAGAGTCCTGGGCTGATTCAGAATGTGCTATCTGGTGGTATATCAGAAAAGAGGACTGGCCGGGTGCGGTGGCTCACGCCTATAATCCCAGCACTTTGGGAGGCCAAGATGGGCAGATCACCTGAGGTCGGGAGTTCACAAATAGCCTGACCAACATGAAGAAACCCCATCTCTATTAAAAATATAAAATCAGCCAGGCATGGTGGTGGACGCCTGTAATCACAGCTACTCGGAAGGCTGTAGCAGGAAAATCGCTTGAATCCGGGAGGTGGAGGTTGTGGTGAGCCAAGATTGTGCCACTGCACTGCAGCCTGGGCAACAACAGTGAAACTCCATCTCAAAAAAAAAAGAGAGAGAAAGAAAGAAAACAGGATTCTACTTTCTCCATGCAATTTTAAGAAAATGTTATTACTTACAGATTGGTTTAAGTCCATTATCCTTGTTACCGTATGTTCTAAACTAAACAGAAGCACAATTAGGTCAGGTGCACTAGCTCATACCTATAAGCTAAACATTTTGGAAGGCCAAGGCAGGAGGATCTCTTGAGGGCAGGAGTTTGAGAAAAGCCTGAGCAACAGAGCAAGACCCTATCTCTACAGAAAAAAATAAAAATTAGATGGGCATAGAGGTGCACACCTATAGTCCCAGCTGCTCAGGAGGCTGACGTGGGAGGATCACTTGAGCCCAGGAGTTCAAGGTTGCAGTGGGCTATGACTGCACCATTGCATTCCAGCCTGGGTGACAGAGTGTGATCCGGTCTTTAGAGAAAAAAAAAAAAAAAAGCATAATTACATTAAAGACTAACCCATTTGATTACCTTTTTTAGAAGTGAAAACTCTAAAAACAGGCTGGGCGCAGTGGCTCATGCCTGCAATCCCAGCACTTTGTGAGGCCGAGGCGGGTGGATCACGAGGTCAGGAGATCAAGACCATACTGGCTAATACGGTGAAACCTTGTCTCTACTAAAAATGCAAAACAATTGGTCTGGCAGGGTGGCGGCGCCTGTAGTCCCAGCTACTGTGGAGGCTGAGGCAGGAGAATGGCGTGACCCTGGGAGGCGGAGCTTACAGTGAGCTGAGATAGCGCCACTGCACTCCAGCCTGGGCAAAAGAGCAAAACTCTGTCTCAAAAAAATAAAATAAAAGCTCTAAAAACAAATATGTATCAGACTGAAAAAACTTACTACCTTTAAATATCTGTCAATCAAAATCATAGTACCAAAAATTGCAAATACACATTGGTAAATGAATTCAGGAACTCATGAACTTGAATTCAGGAATCTGTGCCTCTTAACCTCAAGAGTAAAGATTATGGCATTGTCATACAACTTTCAGTGGTCTCAGGAGCTTAATAAAATGGAGTGATGAGTTTGTACACATATTCAAAAGATTAAAAGAATAACAACAAAAAAGGAAGATAGGACAGAGACGGAATGTAAATAATTTGTTTAACATTCTCTTGCCCATTCGGTCTGCTATAACAAAATACCATAAACTAGGTGCTTAGTTCTCTTCTTTCTCACAGATTTGGAGCCTGGAAAGTCCAAGATCAACTACCCAAACAAACAAGCAAATAGAAAAAAAAAAAAAAAAAAAAGGCAGATGTGTTGATGATTAGATGCAATTAACTTAGTGGAAAAAAATTAAAATCCAGAAAACAAACACAGAATAAAGTCTGCCTAATTTATCTATGTATCTCTAGGAAGCAGTCAGTAAATATATTAGGATTTAATAAAGAGAAAATAAAACTAACAAAACTGTGCTTCCTGCAGGTGGATGGATAGCACAGGAACAAAAAATGAGACCATCATCCTAATGACTCAGAAATACACAATGTGAAACTATTTACCACAGAAGCCAGAAGAAAGCTTCAGGAAAGTCTTCAATATCCTCATTAAAATGCACAAAGACTTCAATGAAAAAGGTGCGAAGAGCCATAATGAAAGAAAGAAGCTAAGGTAAAAAGATAATAGGATAATGTAAGGAGATGAACAAAATAAGGAAGGAAACTAAAATTTCAACAGAACTTAAAATCCATACAGAGAGCAGTGAGGGGCTAAAACGCCACAATAAATGGCAGAGAAACAATCCACGTGGCCGGCTCATCTGAGAGGCTTTCCCAGACTGTAGAATTAGAAATAGATACTTTTCAAACACTATGGAAGACATCAAAGACAGCATGTGTAACAAAAAGCAGACCTCCCAACCCCCACAAAAAGCAAGAATACATTTAAAACAAAAAATAAGAAGGCACAAGTAGAATTGAACTTATCTTCTATGATGACCATCATAAATGAATTGATCTCCCTAATATTTAAGACAAAGTCTTCCAGATTGAGGAGGAAAAAATGAGATACTACCTGTCAAAGCAACCAGATAGGTTATATCTCAAGAAGATAAAAATAAAAGGAGAGAGTGACAATATTAACACAAGACAAAATAGAATTCAAGGCAAAAGTATTAAGTGGAACAATAATTAAGACACAAAAAGCATAAATTTCTGTTTGAACTATCATTACACTGAAAGATTAAAAAGAATTGATATGGCCAGGCACAGTGGCTCACACCTGTAATCCCAGCACTTTGGGAGGCCGAGGCAGGTGGATCACGAGGTCAGGAGTTCAAGACCAGCTTGCCAAGATGGTGGAACCCCATCTCTTCTAAAAATACAAAAAAAATTAACCGGGCATGGTGGTGGGCACCTATAATCCTAGCTACTCAGGAGGCTGAGGCAGAGAATTGCTTGAACCCAGGAGGCAGCGGTTGCAGTGAGCCAAGACTGCGCAACTGCACTCCAGCCTGAGCGACACAGTGAGGCTCCATATCAAGAAAAAAAAAAAAAAAGAACTGATACAACAAAATGCCAAAATTATTAGAATTGCATGGAAAACGGGTGCCCCAAAATCTACTCACATTAGAAGAGCACACACCTCAGTCTGATCTACTGTGTAGGAAAAATTTAACAAAGCATGGAGGATTGGAATTATATAATTGATAACATTAGTGGATATCAGGCTTTGTGCTGACATTTTAAAAATATATCTTCCTTCTAAAGCATTCATGAAACATTTGTAAAAACTAATATTAATATATTAGGCCACAAAGAAAATTTCAAAAAGTTCCAAACAAACATAAACTGTACACAATGCCATGTTCTCAATTTCCAAAGCAATAAAATTACTAATTTTAAAATGATACAAATATGAGAAATTTTTAAGTACTAGTCTAATTAACGGATTAAAAAAGAAATCTACAATTCTAGGTTATTTTAAAAACAATAATACTACTGCTTATCAACACTTAGGAAATAAAATCAGAAAAGTCTGAAGAAAATTGACAGTCTTAAAGCCTTTCATTATTAAAAATAGGAAAATCTTCCTGACTACTTGCTGATATCTAGTTTATCCAAAAAGAGCAGGAAGGTAGAAATGTTTTCATCTACAGTAAGAAATTAAAGGAGTTAAAGTACAAATCCATAGTTGAAGACAACATGCTTCAGAATGAACCAGTTTTAGGACACCTGCACCCAGCAAATGATCTGATAACATTAACTAATACTAAATGCTTCCATGTTTTGACAGGGCATGGAGGGAAGGAGGGCAGCAAGGCAGAGAAAGTCACGGATTTAGAAGGGTTCAAAAGTAGAGACTCTGGGGGCACAGAAGACAGTTTAATGTATATCCATTTTTCTTTGTATAATTCTGAGTGGGCATAAATTGAAGTTATACAGAGAAACAGTGCAAACAGGAAGTTCTATTCTACATCAATGATACAGGAAAAATAATTCCCTGAATGCTTCTAAAGTTTGTGGTTGCTTGTAGTTCTGATAATCAAGAGTCAAGGAAAACACCCAGGCTTCTGAATTACTGCAGTGGTAGTTTTTATAAGTGAAATAAGCCCACATTCAGAGATTACAAAATAGATGGTTTCTACCCCCACCGAGTCTTCCACTAGCATTCCATTAGATTGGTTTTAGGAATATCTACCATTCCTCAAGCATCTGAGTGTGTCAAGAACTGGGTGACACTTCTTCTCATCCTAAGGAATAGAAAGGGCAGGTTGTCATTGCCAATTTACTTCGAAGCAAACTGAGTTCCAGAATGGGTCCAAAGGCCATATAACTAGCAAAGGTCCAAGTGGGGATTCCAACCCTCGATCCCAAAACATTATAATTATTGAGTAAAACCATGAGACTCAGGACCAAGATACAGATGAATTATAGGCTACTAACAGTAACTAATAATGCAATCTTGGGCAGTCTCACTCATTCCATGAATATTTATTAAGCATCTTCTGTGTGCAAGGTTCTGTGCTTAGATGCTAGAGGCTCAGGGTTCTTGAATTCCAAAAAATATAAACAAATACACAATCTACTTCACAAGGCTGAGGGGATGGACGATAAATGCTTACAAAAGTACTTTTTAAAAAGGATAAAGAACTTATTGAATACCATCCTTTCTTGCTAAGATATCTTCAGGTCTCGCATAGAAAATTTAGAACTCCATGTTTAAATTCACCCATTCCATCTTTTTCAAACTATGCTTGTGGAATACCTAAATCAAGGATAAACACCATGCTAAATTTTTTAAAACTTCATTTTTCATCTTAAGTAGTGCTGAGACAATCAAAGAATAACCACAAATGGGAATAGAATTTAATGGTGCTAGTTTCTTTTTTTTTTTTTTTTAATTGAGACTTTTTTTTTTTTTGAGACGGAGTCTTGCTCTGTCACCTGGGCTGGAGTGTGTTGGTGCGATCTCAGCTCACTGAAACCTCCACTTCCTGGGTTCAAGTGATTGAAATACAGGAAACACCAAAAGACATGCACCTGGAAAGGTAGAAGCCTTCAGGACTTGCGGCCAGGTCTACAGCCACTGTGGGGCATCGGGACTCTCTAGGCAGGCCACACAGACCACACCAGAGGAATTAGCTCATCATTTGAGGGGGCAGGGGGTGAGGGTAGCTATTTGAAACACAGTACAAAACAATAATTTTAAAGATTTCCTGAGAAGTCTTATGGTTGGACAGATTTGGGGATCTATGAAATAATCACATTTTTGCTTCTTGAAAAAGGAGATGTTTTATTTATTAACATAAGTTAACTTACAATATATTAACTCAAAAAGAGAACAGCACATGTTACACAATATAACAATAGTAAGTTGAAAAATTGAAGGTGGATAAAAATATTATTAACCTTTAAAAGTCTCAGCAATTTAAGCAGTCTAAAGAATGACAAAAACATGGTTCCCATCACTGTTGAGCTCAAAGAGGAAATGCTTTTCCATACACCACCTTGGACATGAGGTAGGTAAGTTCCTACGTAAAAAAATGTTAAGCAAAAGAGACATCAGACCCACTGCTCTGCAGATATTCCTGAGGGAGTTGTGTCGACAGAAAAAAGAGAGCAGCATCACTATACCTCAGCTTGGGAAGAACCAAGAAGCAGCGGTTGTATCATTTCACTCAAAGAATTGCCCCTCTCCAATTCAACTTTCCAGTCATGCTCACACTGTAATTACCCCAGCCTCACAGAACAGAGCTCCTGAGAAACGAGCATGCTTTTGTTTTAACACACATACAAAGGCAGATACGCTGCCCCTCTCGTGTTACCATAAATAAAATATCCAATCACACTTTCTATTAACAATAATAGTAATTATTATTTTTATAGCTAAAATTTATATAGCCCTTAAAACATGTTCTAAGCGCCTTATGCATGAACCCACGTAAGTTCATGAACCCACATAAACAGCCCTATCAGGCTTGTGGCACTATTACTAGCACCATTTTATAAGGTAACACTATTTTGTCACCATTTTACAGATGAGGAAACAGAGGCAATGGTAATATTCCCGACAAACTGCCTGTGTACAAAACTGGATCACACAAAAGCACCTCAGAGCACAGACGCTTTACTGTCAAGAGGCTGAAGACAGCAGATGTGACTACAGCTAAATGCACACTAACAACATGTAATTCCGGTGTCACCAGCCCCCCCTTTTACAACCAGGGATGACTTACTCCCCACATCAGTTACTTTTGCTAATTGACAAATAGTATCAAAACAGGACAGATTCTGATTCACCATATTTATTGATAAATTATATATTAGCAATTTTCTAAACAAAGGGTTTAGAAAAATCAATTTTTCTTAAAAAAAAAAAAGAAAAACAAAAAAACTTTGTTTTCTTCTTAACATTTTTTCTCACTGTGGAAAGAATTCCAAGCACTTAAGACAAGGCAACAAGGGTTAAAAACAGACTTTGATGTCAGAAGTTTGGTTCTTCCCAGCTGCATCACTTCAGCTTAAGTTGGTTCACATTTTTGTGAAGTAAGCAGTGTTTCATGAAGTCAAGCAAAGAGTAAAGCATGAAGTTCCTAACCCAGTGTCTGCTAAAACAACTTAACTTGGAGGAAATTTGGGGTTGGGTGGGAATAAACCAGGAAGGAAGCAGAGCAAAGCTCACAGAAATCACCTACTGGCTTAACTTGGGGCAAGATGTAGAGACAACCTGATCTGCTGGTTGGGGTAGTGGGGAGGGCATGTGGAGAGTGCAAGGAAGCAAGAAAGGTGGGAAAGAATAACCATATGGAGAGATCCTTCATCTCAGAAACTCTCCCCAGACAATCCTGGAGAGTAAAGTGGGAACTGGCCCAGAAGCAATTGCTTCCTTCCCTGCAGAAGACACCTTTCAGTGCTAGGGCAGTCCTGCACACGGGTTATAGTGCAGGGCCAAGGAGGAAGGAAGGGTCAGGTGAAAGGCCTGGGACTCCTTGAAAAGATGTGGCCATCAAGGCAAACGGGTTAGGAAAGCAATCGAAGCAGGTAGCAGTGACAAAGGAAGACAGCTCTTCTTTAAGAAAGGGATGGTCTCCGAAAATTTGTAGGCAGGTAGAGAAGAGAGAACAGGAAAGGGCAGGAAATAAATGGAGCTGGATTCAGTAGGAAAAGTCTTAGGTACCAAGAATGAAGTTGGAAGGTCAGTCTTGGTAAGCAGGAGGCATGTTTTCCTGTTCAGAGACTAAGAAGAGGCGGACCATTAAACCACAGAGAGATTATGAAGGGATGAAGGTACTTTACCTAAGAACGGGCTTAATCTCAATGAAGCGGGAAAAATTGTGTTAAAGGGGATGGGTCTGCAGTATGTATAATCTGGAGAGATCAGGAAAGTAGACTAGGTTTGGGGTAGTAACTATGAAGACAAAAACAACTAGACAATGAGATGAATAAAAACATAGGTGGCCATCATCCTGATATCAAAATTTGGCAAAGAAACAATGAAAAAATAAAACTTCAGGCCAACATCCCTGATAAAGAGACACAAAATCCTCAACAAAATACTGGCAAACTGAACCCAGCAGCACATCAAAAAGTTTATTCACCACAATCAAGTAGGCTTTATTTCTGAAATGCCAGATTGGTTCAACATACACAAATCAATAAATATGATTCACCACATAAAGAGAATTAAAAACAAAAACCATATGATCATCTCAATAGACAAAGAAAAAGTTTTTGATAAAATCCAACATCCTTTCATGATAAAAACTCTCAAAACACTAGACATCAAAGGAATGTGCCTAAAAATAATAACCATGTATGACCAGATGACAGCCCACACTATACTCAACAGGCAAAAGCTGGAAGCATTCCTCTTCACAACTGGAACAAGACAGTTCCAAAAGAAAATAAATCATCCTACCAAAAAGACATGAATACTTGACTATTCACCGCAGCATCATTCACAATGGTAAAGACACAGAATCAACCCAGGTGCTCATCAACAGTGGACTAAAGAAAATGTGGTACCTACACACCATGGAATACTATACAGCCATAAAAAAGAACAAAATCATGTCCTTTGCAGCAACATGGATGCAGCCGAAGGCCATTATCCTAAGCAAACTAAAGCAGAAACAGAAAACCAAATCCCACATATTTTCAGATATAAGTCGGAGATACACACTGGGTACTCATGGACCTAAAGATGGGAACAATAGACACTGGGGACTACTGGGGGGAGGGAAGAAGGGGAGCAACAGCTGAAAAACTACTTATTGTGTACTGTTTTAGTCCGTTTCTGTACTGCTATAAAGAAATACCTGAGGCTAGGTAATTTATAAAGAAAAGATTTTTAATTGGCTCATGGTTCCACAGACTATACAGGAAGCATGATGCTGACATCTGCTTGGCTTCTGGGGAGGCCTCAGGAAGCTTACAATCATGGTGGAAGGAGGTGAAGGGGAAGCAGGCATGTCTGACATGGCCAAAGCAGGAGGAAGAGGAGAAAGAGAAGAGGTGCCACATGCTTTAAACAACCAGATCTCATGGGCACTGTTTCACAAGAACACCACCAAGTAGATGGTGCCAAACCATTCATGAAAGATCCACCCCCATGATACAATCACCTCCCGCTAGGCTCTACCTACAACACCAGGGGCTCCAATTCAACATAAGATTTAGGCAGGGACACAAATCCAAGGGTATCAGGCACTATGCTCACTACCTGAGTGACAGATTCATTCATACTCCAAACCTAAGCATCACACAATGTACTTTTGATGATCATATGGTTTTTGTTTTTAATTCTCTTTATGTGGTGAATACACACCTGTGTATGTACTCCATGAATCTAAAATAAAAGTTTAAAGAAACATAGCTGGCATTAAGTCAGGATTTAACGGAATTTTCATATAATTCCCCTTTTTCAATGTCTTTGAACATCCACAGGCCCTGACTTCCCTAACAATGATACTCTGACACCAAAACATCCTTGCAAACATTCTTTGTTAAAAAATGGTGTATACCACAAATAAGTATAGAAAAATGGATATGTCATTATCGGAACAGAATAATTTGAAATCTCTCAATATCCTTCCATTGAATAACTACTTTGTACAACAATTTCATTCTTCATGTGGCATAAACAGCAAATAAGAATGTTGCCTGTCTTCAAGAACACTATTATGAAATCCAAGGGATGAGAAATAATGCAAACCACCACAGTACATGCACAAAAGCATTGTAACCACAGTAAAATGTTACAGCACAAATATTACAGAACAATCCAACTTAAATCTCAGATAACTCCTTTATAGAAACAAGAGGTTGTTGGCTCTCTAAGAAAAAATTTCAAAATATCTTAAAACTTGATTTCAAGAAGTAACAGTATCAAGGTTCACAGAGAAGACAAAAGAGTTATGCCAAAAAAAAATATTTTAGGGTTCTCGATCTTGAAATTATAATTACTGCCTGCTATAGCCTGAATGTTGCTCCAAATCATGTGTTAAAACTTAGTAAGAGGAAACACCTTTGGGGAAGTAATTAAGACATGAGTGTTCTGTCTTCATAAATAAATTATGCCCTTATAAAAGAGGCTTCAGAGAGAATCATTCTCATTCTTTTGTTCTCCAACGTGAAGACACAGTGATCCTCCCCTCCAAAGGATGCCGTGACTGGGCACCATCTTGGAAGCAGAGAGCAGCCCTCACCAGACACCAATCCTGCAGTGCCTGGATCAGACTTCTCAGCCTCCAGAATTTGAGAAATAAATTTCTATTATTTATAAATTACTCAGTCTGTTGTATTTTGTTACAGCAGCACAAACAGATTAAGATACTGCCAAAGTATGTAAAATCAGTGAAATCATCATTTAGAAATAGAAATGAAACTTAAGGTAATAAACCCATCTATCTACCCATCTATGAAACATTTAGAAAAGCCCTGAAAAGAAGTTTCTTATACCGATGTGAGTCCATAAGATCAAACAAATATCCTGAAACACCCATCTATCTCAAAACACCCATCATTTAGAAACAGAAATGAAACTTCAGACAGGGTTTCGCCATGTTCCCCAGGCTGGTCTGAAGCTCCTGGGCTCAAACGATCAGCCTCAGCCTCCCAAAGTACTGAGATTACAGGTGTGAGCCATCACACCCAGCCAAAAGATTATTTGCAAATTATTACTGTTCTTTGACAATGTACCTAGTTACCCAAGAGCTCTGATGGAGATGTACAAGGAGGTTAATAAGTTGTTTTCATGCCTGCTAACACAACATCCATTTTGCAGCCCATGGATCAAGGAGTAATTTCAACTTTCAGTCTTATTATTGAAGAAACGCATTTTTCTTAGGCTATACCTGCCACAGCAAGTGATTCACTGATGGAATGAAAACCTTCTAGACAGGGATTCACCATTCTAGATGCCATGATGCCCATTCATGATTCATGGAAAGGGGTCAAAATAGCAACATTAACATAAGTTTGGAAGAAGTTGATTCCAGTCCTCATGGATGACTTTGAGAGGTTCAAGACTTCAGTGGGGGAAGAACCACAGTGGAAGTGCAGCCTGAAGACAGGACTCAACTGCTGCAATATCGTGATAAAACTTGAATGGCTGAGGAGTTGCGTCTTATGGATAAGCAAAGAAGGTCGTCTGCTGAGACCGAATCTACTCCTGGTGAAGATGCTATGAACAAATAGCAACAAAGAGTATTACATAAACTTAGTTGATAAATTCAGCAGCAGCAGGGTTTGAGAGGATTGATTCCATTTTTTAAAGAAGTTCTACAGTGAGTGCCATGCTAGCAAACAGCTGAAAGCCACGGAGAAATCTTTTGTGAAAGGAGGAGTCAACCAATGTGGCAAACTTTATTACTGTCTTATCGTAAGAAATGGCCACAGCCACCCCAGCCTTCAGCAACCACCACCCTGATCAGGCAGCAGCCACTAACAGGGAGGCAAGACCCTCTACTAACAAATAGATTGCAACTCACTGAAGGTTCAGATGATCATTAGCATTCTTCAGCAAGAGATATATTTTAGTTATATACATTTTTTAGATATAATGCTACTGTACACTTAGACTACAGCACAGTGTCAACATCACATATATGCACAACATAACATATATGCATAAGTTATATATAACTTATATATTCATGTCACTCATTTTATTGTCATATTCACTTTATCACAGTGGTCTGGAACCAAATCTACAATATCTCAGAGGTGTGCCTGTATCATACAGATGGTCAACTTCTCTCCATTTTCTCTGCCCACATTTTCATCCAATCCTCCAACATCTCTCGCCTGACTACTGTAATAGCCTCCTAATAGGTACATTTGCTTTCACTATGGGCTCCCTAAAATCCATATGTAGCAAAAGTGATCTTAAACCACACGTGAGACACCACTTCCACTCAACAACTAGCTCTAAGAATAAAACTATAACTCATGACCAAGTCAATTAAGCCCCTAGAAGATCTGGCCCTTGCCTACCTTCCCCCCACCTCTCTTATGATTCTCTTACTCATTATACTACTGGCCTGTTTCCATTCCTAGAACACACTAACTAGGCTGTTTGTTACCTTGAGGTCTTTGCACTTCCATTTGTTCTGCCTAGAAAGGTCTTCTCTAACGACTTTAGATTTCAGTTCAAATCTCATCTCAGAGAGGCTGCCTGGACCTACATAGCTATCATTCCCTGTCACTCTCCAGCATGGTGCTTCCCAAACTATCTGTGATGAAGGACCCTTTGTTTTTCATTGTCAATCTATCATAAAACCCTTCTTCTGTAAAAATGCAATAAAAATTTTTCTTTTAAAAATGTAACTTTAAAAACACACAAAATACAAGCCCAAAATTCTCACTATCAGCATTAACAGTCAAAAAATCTATCATATTACCATAAGAGTCTCTCGTTTTCTGTGTTTACACCATTGGGAACCACTGTAATTTGTAAGCAACCATCAGCAGATATGACTGTGACACTGCTCCAGTAAGCCACCGAGCTCATTCCTTTCACAATACTCACCAAACCGTCAGCAGATACAACTGTAGCACTGCTCCAGTGAGCCACCAAGCTAATTCCTTTCACAATACTCACCAAACCGTCAGCAGATACGACTGTGACACTGCTCCAGTGAGCCACCAAGCTAATTCCTTTCACAATACTCACCACACTCTATAGTCACTGTTCATGTATGTGTTGATCTGGACCAGACAATGTTTTAGGCCCTGAAATTGAAGCGATCAATGAAACAGACAAGATCCCTGCACTCACAGGGCTCATAATTCTATGGTGGAGGCGCAGGGAGGATAGGCTATTGGTCAAGTCCACAAGGCAAAGCCAGCTTTAAACTTAAGGTTTGACTCCACGGCTTTTCCTGGGTTCTGAAAAATTTTCAGCACTTAGCTAAGCAGTGAAGTATGCCAAACACATCCCAATCAGGGAGGAAGAAATGAAAGCTGGAATACAATTACTGAACAAACTGAAGTTTTTTCACAGTCGTTATCAACAACAATATCCTCCCACAAAACATGCCTGTGGTCACTGCCAGCTGTAGCATACTGGGATGCATCTGATCCAATGTGGTAATTCTGACTCTCACGCACACCACCATTTCTTCCTCAAAAATACTGCACTTTGCATTATGTATTCTTTATATTGTACACCGACCAAATATTTTAATCAAAGTAATTACTTTAAATTGGTACACATTGAGATACCAACTCTGAGGATCCAACAATGTGGAAGAGTTAAACTTCAACCAGTGTCTGCAGCCAACAACAATAAATACAGTTACAGCCATTTTACTCATTCTCCACAGCTAAGCTGCCCAGATGTGTACCAAGGCTGTCCTGCTGTGTCATTCCACCCTATGTGCAAGTTTCTTCACCCACACGTCTCAGATCAGCAGTTAAAACAGCCAGAATTTCTCCCAAGATGTAATCAAAGCCTAAGTACTGCCACCCTAGGACCAAGATAATGTTAAACCTAACAAATCCATAACCCAATTTCCTTAAGCCTCATCAGCTTGTGATTAAATAAGGTCCCCACTCAGAACACATCAGCCTCACCTATGTAAGGGCTAGGGCTGCATCCTGAATTTCTAGGACATGCTCACATTATTTCCATTGTCATTCAATCAACTCACTATCTCCCTCAAAACTCTGCAGATTGTTATTATTCCCATTTTACAGATGAGAAAACTAAGAACCACATGTTTAGTAACATTTCTCAAAAAATAAATTAACATATATTTATTAAATTTTTATATTAAATACAATGTTCTTACCAATAAGTCCCAAACTTGGTTAGGCTTCAAGTCACCCAAACTGTAATGAACAGAGTTACCAGGTGGTTCCAATGAAGCCAAACTGGCACTAGGAACCAGTGAAATTTGCCATGTAAAAACCAAGTGTACATACAAACAGAAACATAAAGGGAATGTAGGAAAAAGAAATCTACTCATTTCCAAAGCCTATGGGGACCACTGTAATGTTTTAAGGTACAATGTTAATAGAATACTGTTTGTGTAGCAATTCAAAACTCACTTCAGACGTGTGTGTCACTGTAATCAAGGACTGGGCCTGTCCCTTAAAAATAGCAAAAATACCAATTAATGAAATCTGGCATAAGTCTACCTACTCAATTTAGCTGATTCCCAAAATAAGGCTAAGGACACTATTTAAAGATTTCCATGGCCGGACGCGGTGGCTCAAGCCTGTAATCCCAGCACTTTGGGAGGCCGAGACGGGCAGATCATGAGATCAGGAGATCGAGACCATCCTGGCGAAAACGGTGAAACCCCGTCTCTACTAAAAAAAAATACAAAAATCTAGCCGGGCGAGGTGGCGGGTGCCTGTAGTCCCAGCTACTCGGGAGGCTGAGGCAGGAGAATGGCGTGAACCTGGGAGGCGGAGCTTGCAGTGAGCTGAGATCCCGCCACTGCACTCCAGCCCGGGCAACAGAGCGAGACTCCGTCTTTAAAAAAAAAAAAAAAAAAAAAAAAAAAGATTTCCATTAATACACTTGAATATCTGAATCAACCTGGATGAAAGGGGAATCTATAACAAGCCCCTACAGTTACTTCTCCAGAAACAATGTGTTCGCTAGCCTTTCCATAATAAATTAAACATGCTAAAAGAACTTCATCTCTGTATTTGATGTCCCTTCCAGCTGCCTTCAAGCATTTGCTCTAATACACACTGAAGACCATTGTTTAGGTATATTTATTAATTTAAAGAAAAAAAGTCCATTCTGACAAGCAAGCACTAAAAACTACACAACCACCTACACAGTTTCACTTAGGAGGATCTGACTAATCAAGGTGAGGAACTGAAATTACTGAGTCGTTACGTACTAATTCTCTCTCGTTGGAGTTTAAAACTGGTGCCTAAAAGAAGTCTTTATTTGGATTTGCCACAATGCACAAATAGTATATATACATGTAAATGTATTTTATACATATAATTATGTATGCGGGTAAGCTTTATACTTTCGATAAAAAGTCTACTATTAAATATTAGTGATTCTCTATGTTCAAAAACAATAAATGTTTTAAAAACTTTACCAGCTCATTAAAACATCCTAAATGCGTCTTGCTCTTTAGGCAATCATATTTTCTATTTTCCTCTATTTCGTGTCTGTTGTATGAATTTTACAATGACATCACTTAGCTCCCAGAGATATTCTTCACTCATCAGCAAAGTCACAAAAGAAACGGATGAGTAAGTTGGCTTCGGCTGGTCCTTTCTGCACTGGGGCAGGAAGACGTCTCAGGCTGGTCAGCAGGTGAAGCATTCTGTCTCAGGCCAAGGAGCGGCCCCTACCTGTCTTCAGATTCCACTTCACTTCTACCTCACTGGTCTGGGATGAAGTCGCAGTGACTAGCAAGACCTGCAGGAACTACGTTTCATTCTTTTATCACCAGCAAATATTCATATTTTTCTCAATTTTGTTTACCTGTGGCGCCAACAGCCATGTCACAAGCCTGACTCTCATCCAAGCAGACCTAAACTACTCCTTAGAGAGGTAGTGAGCTCTGAGACAAAATGCAAAATGGAAGAAACACAAAAATGCCTCCTCACAGGGTTCCATTTAGAAAAAATTTACATTGAGAGATACAGTGCTTGCTATGCATCATTTCATTTAATCCACTATGAGATCCTATCCTATGAGAGTGGTGCCACCATCACTATGCCCACTTTCCAGAAAAGAACACTAAGGTTTAAATTTAAGAACGCTTTGCTTAAGATGACACATCAAATGAGTAGAATAGTAAAGATTTAAACCCTAGGTTGTGACTTTTATCTGTCTGTCTTTCACCGTAACAGACAATATAAAAATAGCATCCATATTAGGAGAACATGAAAAAAGGTTTTTACACTGAAATTATTTTATTCAAAGAGACTGTTATTTAAAAGGGGTTTCAAATTTCTAAAGAACAGAAAATTGTGGATTCAAACCACCACTCTCATTTTAGAATCACTATTCAATTCTTGCCTCTAAAACCCTAGAAAACAATATCCACAAGAAATTTGCCTAGGAAAGAAGAACAGTAAAGCCTTCAGCCTCCTTGCACAGCATTCAGCTTAGGATGGAAATGCTTAGCACACTAACCCAGGTCTGTTAATAACTGACAAGTCAATTCTATATACATGAAAGATGGTTCTCAATTCAGGCTGACAACTTGCTGCATTACTGAGGGCAACATGCCCACCAAGGAAGAGGACTCAAAGGATCAACAAGCACGCACAGAGGCTCCTGCTCTGGAGACAACTGGAATACAAATTTGGTTATTTTACCCAAATGCTCCAAAATGTCTCCTCAGGCACAAAGTCCAATTTAGCTGAAATGCATCAGTGGCCAAACATTTAAACAATTTTAGCTTTCTTATTCAACACCTTAATTCCAAAAGCAAAGGTAATTTAAAGCTGCCTATAAAAACAATATCAACAACCTTCATTTAGTCTCTCCAGCTGCCTCATCTGGGATGTCTGAAACAACCATATGCTGGTCACTAATTCATCTCTCCCCTTGAGAGCCAAAGGGGAAAAAATACTATTTTGATATGGGCGGGGATTCACTACTGAAGTAGAAAAAAGTAGTTAAGAGGTTTTAATTCTTACTCTTAGAAGCAGTGAAATATGTTCCTGGTAATTTCACTTCTAAAGAATTCAACAGTTATTGCTACAACGACAATGGTTAGGTTCCTCACTGTCAGGATATCAAGATGACAAGTCTTGGTTCTTAAGGAATTTACTGTCCAGTCATAATGATAAGCCAATAACTAACTGATTATAACATGCAACAGAGGACTGCAAGGCAGGCGAGGGCACATGTTGCAAAGGAGGAACCAGGAGGCCTTCTAAGTGCATGAAATTTGAGCTGAGTATAAGGAACTGTGGGAGAGCAACCTGTGAGGATGTGGAAGAGGCTGCCATACCCAGAAGCAACAAGGTGGGCCCTGGAGAAAGATCAGCAGGGTAAGGTAAGAGAAAACTCAAGAGCCCAGTACGGCCAAAGCTTGCCATACATACAAGAGAGAGAATTGGGGTAACCGTGTCACAAGGCTAGAACACTTGGCTGCAGAGCTGACTCAATATCAGAAGGCTACACTAAGAAAACAAATTTCATGATGAACTAGTTATATGAACTGGTAGAGAACACTGAATCCAGTAAAACCAATGAGACTGCAAAATACCAAGTGAGGATTAATAAAAACACGGACAGGAAAGGGACAAGGATAGATAAGAAAAATGAAAGAACACACGGTGACTGGTCTGAGGGAAAAAAGGGAGCAGAAAACTGTTCAAAGGCAACTAGTGTTTTCAGTGCGGGTTACAGGGAGGTTAGCCAAGCAAACAACAGAGGTAGGAGTACGGTGTGAGGAAGGAGACCGTCAGGGGTGCCGATGGGTCGTTTTACCTGTGGTGACTTTCAGATGTAGGGAGAGATTTAGAGATATCAAATGGACAACCGGAAATGCAGGATAATCTTATACGTGGAGTGTTAATTTTTCAATCCATAATGGCGATTCCCAATCCATATGACTATCAGAAACAACTGAGGAACCTGTTGATTCCCCAGTGGCACCATCCTCCCCCAAAAGTCCCATCCTAAGAAATCCTAACTAAGTAGATCTGGGATGGGGCCCAGGAACCCTATGATTTAGAAGCCCAGGGTGGAAGCCACTGCCCTGTGGTGCTCTGCTCACTGCGCAGTTCATAATCTCCTGCCTTAGTAGTTCTGAATATATGTCCAGAGCATCTTTCTAGGGGGAGGGACATTTGCAGAATGTGAAACTAGTACACTTCTCTGGAGGATTGGAAACACACTCTCACATTTGAAAGTAATTACTTCTCAGTCTGTATTCCACCCGTTCTGGGGAATGGCTTTGATATTCTACTATATAACTGATGGTCTCAGTTTGCAAAGTAACAACTACTACAGCAAAAAGATCAATTCTGCTAAAACTTAAAGTGACCAAGATAACTCCTGACTCCAGGACTACTGGGTTGGTAACAATGTGCACTAAGCAGTGTTTTTGTTTTAATAATGGAGCACAGTGAGATTATGGGATAACTCATAGCATCAAATGTGAATCTTTTATAGACTCCTGGCTCCAAGTCCTGTCACTACTCCCGTCTCCTTTTCCACCCCATCAAGGTGAGACCGTTAAGCTCAGGAAGGCAGCTCAGCCAATGGAAAACATTCAACCTTCAACTTTTAATAAAGTATAAAATGCTTTTATATTTTATTTCTGAAAATAACCACATTGGGGAAAAAAGAGCAAATGTGGAAAGGAAATCTGACATTGCAAACTATGGGAATTTTATTTTTTAAACGTTTCTAATAAAAGCAAATATAGTTCAGTATGAGTAACCCTAACCCCATTTTGATTGCTTGTTTTCTCACTTTTGTTTAAAAAAAGAGTAAAAGGAAACCTTTTATGCACTCACTATAATACACTGTGAAATTCATATAAAAGTTCTCATTTAATTCTCACAGTTATTCTGCTCTGTAGGTAATCTCATGATCCTTGCTTCTACAGACAAAAACACCAAGGCTCAGACAAGTCACGTTTTTGCTCAAGGTCCCACTTCTCAAGGGGGCAGAACTGGAATTCCCATCCAGTGTTTGCTGAGGTCAGTGTCCTCTCGGACAGGACCCCAAGAGGCTGTCACAATTCAGGAGAGAATAATTTTTTCTGGATTCCACCAGCGGCCAAGTTACCTCACCCTCCGTAACATAGCACATGTTTTATCGCACAAAAGACTGCACTCTCTTGGGGAAGGAAACCAGTGGCATCATTCTCCATTCAGCAGCACCTATCACTGCCTATCACAAAGAAGGTTCTTAACAGTCCTACTGATGGCAGCAGGGCGCCGTCCGCAGCAGGTGAGGCATGGGTGGTGGCGGGAGGTGGCTGCAGGAGCGGCTGCAGGAGTGGCAATGGCAGAGGTGGGCCCCTGTACCCCGTGTCCCCGAGGCAGCAAACTGCAATGCCGCCACCCTCATGCAGCCAGGCAGGACCCGCTCCCGGGCCTGGAACCTCAGTGGCTCCGGACCCCAGCCCCACACCACCACTCTCACTCACAACTGCTGTGGGGAGGGCACCAGGAGGCGGCGGCGCTGGGGAACCTGGGGTGGGAGGGGAAAATGGGAGCAGTCCCCACTTCAGGGACCCTGCCAGTGGTGCGGTCACCACGTCCACTGCGCCAGGGGCGCCAGGCTCCTGCGCGTCCAGAGGGGGCTGCCCAGGGCCATGTCCCAGGTGTCCACCCCGCATGGGGTGACCACGGGGCCTGACACTCCCGACCTGCTATCTACTCCTGGAGGCAACCCCTGGGGAAGGGCTGCAAGCGGGACGAGGGGGGCTCTAGGCTGCCCCTGAGTGCGGGGGCCACGGGGGAGCTGGCATTGATGTCCCTGGACACCAGCCCAGGCCCAGCGAGGACCTGGAGCCCCCACAGCAGGCTGCAAGGGGGCACAGCTGGGACTTCACTCTCCATGGAACCGGGAGCCAGGAGCAGACACCAGCCCTGCCCTCCTGGGAACAACTGCAGCCGCCCAGTTGGGGCTGTGGACCTGGGGCCTCTCTGTACTCTTGGGGGCCCTGGAAGGCCCCCACCTTGCCCTTGCAGGCTCAGAGGTGCCTACTCCCGCTGTCTGGCCTCTCCCCGCTCCAGGCACCTGCTATGATCTCCGAAAGCGGTTGGGGCCAAGTCAGAGAGTTGTCACAGCCCAGCTGGGTATGTGAGGGTCCTGCCACCTCAGCTCCCTCCAGACTTTGTGTGCTGAGAAGCACTGGATGTGGAACTTAGGGGGACACTGAGGGCAGCTTTATGCTGGCCTGCAGGTACCCCTTGGCACAAACAGCCTGGGCACCACAGAACATGGCAAGAAGCAGACAGACTCCTGTGCGGAAGGGGGTAGGTCCCTGGTGAGGCCCCCCCTTCAGGCCAGGGAGGGCCTGAATGCTGGGAGCCAGGCTACCAGTACCACAGACCAGAGTGCAGGCTTGTGGTGACTTTTCTGGGCCTACCCATGGCCACCCATGGACCAACTGGCACTCACTTTCTCCGCTCTGAAGACCATAAAAGCCCCAGGCTCAGCCAGAGCAGAGCAGGGGATGGAGAGATGATGAGATGACCAGCTGCAGAGAGGAGCTACCCTCTCTGCTCAGAGCTGCAGAGACAATGGGACAAGCTGCCTACAGCGAGGAGCCACCCAGTCTAGGGCCTCCTCTGTGCCGAGAGCTGCAGACTACAGCAGCTACCCTCTCTGCTGAGAGCTGAACACTTGTTGGGACGACCAGCTGCAGAGAGAAGCTACCCTATCTGCTAAGAAAAGAACACTTGTTGGGACAACCTGCCTGCAGAGGAGCTACCCTCTCTGCTAGGAGCTGAACACTCCTCAGGACACCCTGGCTGTGAAGAGGAGCTGCCCACTGTGGGTTTTCTCTGAGCTGTTCTATTACTCAGTAAAGCTCCTCTTTGCCTTGCTCACCCTCCACTTGTCTGCGTACCTCAGTCTTCCTGGTCACAAGACAAGAACTCAGGACCCACTAAATGGCAAGGCTAAAAGAGCTATAACACAAACAGGGCTGAAACATGCCCCTCTGCTCACCATATTGCAGGTGAAGAGGAGAGAAAAGCTGTGGCCCTTCAGGGACCCCTGACCTGGGAGCTCCCCAAGCCAGGGCTGTGACTCCTTCTTTGGGGCCCCATGGTTCCTGGCATCTCCAAGCTTCTGGGAGCCATCATATTCCCCAGTGCCAGCTGGGGAAGCTGCCTGTGGTGCACCTGGTCCAGCCGCAGCCTTGCAGGGAGCCAGTGCCCATGCTGGCACCTGGAGCTGACAGCCCCAGAGCAGCAGCCAGCATGTCTGACTGTGCAATAGCCAGACCCTGCACTCGCTCACACACCTCTCACCAGTCCACACCTGACTCAGTCTCCCTTCGAGGTATGGGATCCAGGCTGGTAGCATTAGCTAAGCACAGCCTGCCAGGCCAAGTGGGACAGGCCCAGCAGCAGGCCCAGACAAAAGTTGGGCAAAGGTGCCATTGGCCACAGGTTTCCAACCAGAAAAATGACACCCCAAAGATCCCATAACACTATTTCCAGAACATGGCAGAGAAATGTGCTAGGGCTTAACCATTGGCTCTGACAGCCCTCATCCCAGGATCCCTAAGGAGGGTTTTGGGAATCTGTGAGCATTTCAGTTGTCACAATCACTGAGGGATGCTACTGGCACTGAGTGGGTGGAAACCAGGGACGCTAGAGGTCCTAAGACACCCAGGATAGTCTGCACGGCCAAAGACTTCTGCATTCCTCAGAACTTCCTCAAGTCCTGCTGAATATTCATGTGGGTAAAAAACCTGCTTATTAATTGTCTTGAGTGTAGAACCTTAAATAAGTTATTACATAGGCACAACGTATGTGTTACAGAGTACGTGTTAAACAGGAAGACTACCATTTTATTCCAAATTTAACCAAATTTGACCATTTCAAGAAACAATGACACCAAGAGCACACCACCAGTGCTTGCTGAGCCTCCACTGCCATCCCCGTGCCACAGTCTGCATTTGCAGCGGCCACAGCAGGGATGCTCCCGAGGTGTGGCCTCTGAGCAGTTCCTGCACACTCTAGGCACCAGGGTCTCCACATCCGAATACTGAGACGCAAGTTCTCCTGGCAAACAACTTTCTTTTCATTTCCTTTTTCACTGTAATAAAAGGGATATATGGATTTTTTTACATAACGTGTGTAGTTAGGATATGTTATTCGCAAATTTTATTTTAGGATTATAAAGGTGGCAAATACACATGAAATAGTCAGATGGATTCCCAGAATAGCAGAAGCTTAGTGAAAATGCTTTTCTTTTTTTTTTTTTGAGACAGAGTCTCGCTCTGTCGCCCAGGCTGGAGTGCAGTGGCACGATCTTGGCTCACTGCAAGCTCCGCCTCCCAGGTTCATGTCATTCTCCTGCCTCAGCCTCCCAAAGTGTTGGGATTACAGGCGTGAACCACCACATCCGGCCAAAAATGCTATTTAAAAAAAAAAAAAAAAGGCATTATATATATGGCGTGTCTTTCTCAATTCAGCATGATGCAAGTCAAGTTAGGTAGTTGTCATGCCTCAGGAAATCCTGGCCTCATCTCAGCTCTGTCAGCAGATTGTGTGTGTGTGAGGGAGGTAAAGGCATCTACTGATCAAGGTGCTTTTGTATTCTCCACTGAGTTCTTCTTGAGTTCAAGGCTTAATTTTTTAAATCACTGTCATCTTTGAATGTTTTTAAAAGAACAGTAAAGCAGAGAGAAATGGCATCATAATATTCACAACACAAAAAATTAAGACCTGTAAAGAAGAGTGAAGAAAGTTGCGGAAAATATGCTTCATGATTCTTAAAGGTCAATTCCTCATGGAATATATTTTAAACATACACACATACATATATAGCTGTTTAAACCCAATAAATAAACATTTCAGCTAAAAGTATTGTAACACTAAATTATATCTTTAAGCATTTTCTACCAATTTTACTTCCTTACTTTATCAATCAACATGTTTCACATCTCTAATTTCTTTATCATTATAACAAATTTCAATTTTTATACCAAGATACCAATATAAATAAAAGATAATTAAGGTTAAAAAGTGCTACACACACACACACTTTTTGGTTGTTTTATTTCCTAAACATGGAAGAGGGGAAAACACAGCTTCTTCTACACGTGTCATGCACAGTCAACATTCTTTAAAATCACATCAGTTTCCTTGACAAAAATTAACACCTTAATAAAGATCCATTGTTTAAAACTCTTGGTTACCACTTGGCTAACCATGCATAAAAGAGGACAATTAGTATAGTCAATTCAACATATATCAAGACTTTCAGACACAGTAACACTGTTCCCAGCCAAGTCCAGTAGTGATGTTCAGTAAATGCTGCTCTGTTAGCCACAATTACCCCTTAAATAGCCTTTGGAATTATCAGCCTTTACTTTGCTAAAAAGAAAAAGAAAACATTATTTTAAATAATATCAAAAAAAACTTTGTTTCCTTTCTGAGGTAATTATACACACATAAAGTTAGCAAGAGTAAAATCATAGTAATTTTAAAACACATGCTTAAAAACTTGCATCTTTTCTCCAGTAAAAGCTTTAACCAGAATTAGTATAAAGAAAAAACGGATTTGAATTTCACTTTTCCTTTTTCTTTTTCTGTAGTAGAAGCAGTAGTACCGAATGATTCTGTTCAAAAATTCTGAAGCAAAAAGACTCAGATAAATAGGAAATTAGACATTATATTTTTGAAGAAGTGTTTTATTTTCCATTATTCCTTAAGGCTATCAGGCCAAAAAAAAAAATCTATTCCAAGAACTCTGTGATTAAAATATAAAAAGTATGAGAACCAAAATTAAGATGCTATGCCTTGGTCTGCTGAGAACTGTGATAATTTTCTTGAACTTTGCTGCATATATATTCTAAAGTAAAGCAAATACTTTGACATTTTATTCTTTTTATCCTAATGTTAAGTGGGAAGCTACACAGCAACTTCCTTTTCAGGGGATAAAGTAAGTTTTTCAAAGCCTTCTTGGGAAATAATTAAGTCCATAAAAATTACATGTTGATTTCTTAGGTATTATGTGTCCCTCTTTTTTTGTAAAGAATGAAGGTATGAAATAAGACAATATACACCACAGCAACAAGGTTGGGCATGGCAGCTCACGCCTACAAGCCCAGCTCTTTGGGAGGCCAAACCGGAAGGATGGCTTGATACCAAACCAGAAGGATGGCTTGATACCAGGAGTTCGAGACCAGTCTGGGAAACATAGGCAAGACCCTGTCTCCACCCAAAAAACAAAAAAGTTAATAAAATTAAATATATAAACAATAAATTATGCTGACAGTTTAAATTTCAACAGTGAAGTTAAACATCTATCTATTAATTTCATTTGCAACTGTGGAGAGTATATGCCAAAATAAATACACACATACGTAAGTAAATAACCATAACATCCCAAGATGACAATTGGGGACTTATTTCAGCCAAACACAAATAAGGTCTAAGTTTTTGTTTTATTAAGCAAAACATAGTGTTTGTGTCCAAAAACTTAATAAACATTAGTAACAGTTCAAAACAGTTAATCTTCTACTTTAGCATTCTAAGATTGTGTGAAAAACAGATAAACTCTTACAATGGTTCATATTAAATGGTCTCCCTAAAGTACGAAGCAACTGCAAACTTTTTAATTATCAAGGACTAAAAAAAGCAGATGCTATATACTTGAGCCACCTGGTGGTTTGTTTCCCGCACTGCACTGATAAACACCTAGTGGTATGCATACAACCTTAATTAAAAAGTAAAACTCAACAAGTTTTACTTTTGGTGCCAAGACCAAAGAGAGTTTACTTTAACCAAAATGTAGTAATAGTGTGGGTCACAAGGCACAAGTCTACTTGGAAGCACTTAAAAAGTTCACTGTTACTAAGTACAGAAGTCAGAAGTCACTCCTGAAATCTACCACGGCAGTTTTCTAGAACTGTTTTTTTTTTAATGTTTTTTTTCTACAGTGTTTGATGCCTACAGTAAACATAGAATCCAAAACAAATTCAAACAAACTGCAGATCATGCCTCAGGCTTGCTTGTGGTTTCTTTACTTCTTCCCTAGTTCTGGACAGTTCAGGACAGAGCACATTAACTTCTAAAGGTGCTGTCTTAACTGTCAAGCAAGGTGGTAATAGGTGCTCAGAGACGTTGGTTAAAAAACATAGGGAAAAAAATTAAACAAAAGGTACACTCTGTAACCAAGAGGAAAGCTGCAGAACAGCAATCTTTGTGACTCTGACTTCAAATTAGGGAGTCTTGGGGTGATCAAGATTTTATCAAAGCAGAATGTGTTCAAAGCAAAGGAAAATAAAGGTATATCTTCAAGCTTACTAGCCTAACAGCTGGAGTGCATTAGACAGGAGCCATGACAATTCTAATGATGATGGTGGTGATGACTTGATTCTAAACGGATACTTGTCAAAAAGCCAGTGAAAATTTAAGCCGTTTAACTAGTAAAAGGGTTGGAGAGTTAAACCTCTGTGCCCAGCAGCAGTCCCACACCCTTCCTAGGAGAAGTAACTTCCTCCCTTTAAGTTTCAATAATGTCTTATCTGAAGAACCAATAAACTCAGCATTAAATAATGTCATTAGCAAACTGACACATCCATTATAATAACTGCTCCCATTACTGGCTTTAGGAGGAGGTGATGCCAGAGGCTCTCCCGCACCCTAAGGCAAAGTGCTCCATGTCCCTGACTCATCCAAGCGACTCAAGGCCGCCCAGCTCTCCAAGTGGAAACACTGAGTGGGAAGGAGGCTCTCAAAGGATGCCTCTATTCCTCCTCCCGCCCAGGTTCTCGGTGGAGGGTAGATGCTATTAAAAGACTAGTTTCCTGAGGAAGGTAGACAGTTTCAGGGAAAGACCATTTGGCTGGAAGGAGGAGGCTTTGTTGCCAGCTGTTCCGCCGGCTCCGCTGCCTGTGTGGTCCCAAGTAAGTTGCTAAACCTGACCACGTCAAGGGCCAGGTCTATAAAAATGATGACATTTCCCGTAAAAGGGCCTGCCTGGCTCTGCACCATTTGCCTTCACAAGGGAGCACTGCACTAGAGAAGCTCTGGCTTTGCTGTGAACAAATCAAAATGTGAGACATGGGCTTGGCATTTTCCTCCATGCAAATCAAAGTATCCCATTTCCCTGAAACACTCTAACAGGATAATATGGCTTTAATTTTCCACACTTCCTAATTCTGGGTGCTACCAGAACACAGCTGCCTTGTGAGAGAAACAGTGTCACAAGCAGGGATGGCAAAGGAAGACACCCCTCTCATGGAAGCCACAGACACCCCTCTCACGGAAGCCACGTTCTCATAGAGCAGCCTGTTCTGCAGGGCTACAAGGCAGACTTCACTTCCTGTCATTCATTTCCTCAAGCTGTTAATGAGAAACAACACAGGTACCAGTGGAGGACGCCTGCATTAGAGTTAGAAAGCCAGGTCTCCCTAAATCCCAGCTCTGTCATTTATCATCAGGGAGACAATGTGCAAAGTAACTTCTCTGATCATTCCTATTCCCATCTATAAAATGGAAATGATGCACATCGTGCCACAGGCTTACTGTGAACGAAAGATGAGAACGTGTGTGAAATTTACTAAAATAAGCAGTCACTCGAGGGGAGCCTGAGACCAGGACCAGCCAATGAGAAAAGTAACGAATGCAGAACTTGCAGTAGGAGCTAAAGGGTAATTTCCTGGCCATGATGACAAATCTGGCTATGTATACACAGATTCATATGCCTGTACACAATATACAAATACATGGAATTCCTGAAGAAGGGGCTGCCTGTTAACAGGTATATCCTCACGGCCAACCTCAAAATAGGAAAAAAAATATTTGTTAGGAAATGAAATACATCCAAAATATTAGAGAATGGCTTTGAGGAACTTCCCATAAACTAATGTACTTTGTGTCCCCTTCAATTCTGTTTATTTTTCTTTTCTAAAATGTCAAAGTATGCTAGGACTCTTCAATGACCAGAAGGTCCAAGTTAATATGAATTTTTAATCATGTTCCAGAGATCACTGGATGAGTAACAAAAAAAAAAAAAAAAGAGAGAGAGAGAGAATTAAGCAATAAAGAAAAGTAGTGCTGCGGAAAAGAAATGAATAAGGAAAATTTCATTTTACTGCTACAAGGTATTTTACAGAATCAGAAAATTATGTTTGCCTATGTGAAACTGGAAAATATTAGAACTGTTGAAACTTCTATACAACATCAGACTTCTCAACAAGTTCAAGAAAAACTAAGCATTCTGAAATGCATGGTGAAGCATTCTGAAATAGAAAGGGTAGCAATTGTGGATCCTAAACCAGAAGAATTATGCTAGTCTATCTACAGGGGTGTCTGTAGCCTAGCTGTAAGACCACTCTTGGTTAGAATGAGAACAGGTAGAAAACAGACCATTTATTAAGTCAGTAATTCAGACTTGGTAATGGCTTACAGCTTTGCTTATAATGTCCTTGTATCAAGTGTTTGCCACTGCTAAACTAAAGAGAAATACAACTATCTTTATACACAAAGCTGAATCTCTAACCATCTACCCATTTTCCTACCCTAAAATATTTCAAAATGTAATTCCCTACTTCATATTAAAAAAACTTCATATGCAACATTATCCATTTCTTACTGGACATAATGGTATAAATATTTAGACTAATTTACCTTTTGTTTTTAACTTCATGTCCACAATATGTGGTGCTGTTTACTCATTAATTAAGATTTTCCTAAACTCCATTTAATGAAAATATTTAGTTTTATGGACGGGAACAAAGTATTATACTCAAATATCTCTGTTGGACCTTAACAGGAACCCAAAATAAACTATCTCTCTGACACAACAACTCACAGGCAGCCAGAAATCTTTATAAAATACAAATCAAATGTCATTCCATTGGTTTCCCATTTCTAATGGAATACAGTATAAACCTGATACAATGGCCTACAAAATCCAACACAATCCCCTATTTACTTTCTGCCTTCAAAAGCCTCCACTCTCTCTCTTCACTACTCTCCCCACTCACTGTCCCCCCTTAAATGTACTGCAACTTTCATTTTTTATTTATTTATTTTTTTATTATACTTTAAGTTCTAGGGTACATGTGCATAATGTGTAGGTTTGTTACATATGTATACTTGTGCCATGTTGGTGTGCTGCACCCATCAACTCATCATTTACATCAGGTATAACTCCAAATGCAATCCCTCCCCTCCCCCTGCCCGTGATAGGCCCCAGTGTGTGATGTTCGCCTTCCCGAGTCCAAGTGAGCTCATTGTTCAGTTCCCACCTATGAGTGAGAACATGCGGTGTCTGGTTTTCTCTTCTTGTGATAGTTTGCTGAGAATGATGGTTTCCAGCTGCATCCATGTTCCTATAAAGGACACAAACTTATCCTTTTTTATGGCTGCATAGTATTCCACGGTGTATATGTGCCACATTTTCTTAATCCAGTCTGTCACTGATGGACATTTGGGTTGATTCCAAGTCTTTGCAATTGTGAATAGTGCCGCAATAAACATACGTGTGCATGTGTCTTTGTAGTAGCATAATTTATAATCCTTTGGGTATATACCCAGTAATGGGATGGCTGGGTCATATGGTACTTCTAGTTCTAGATCCTTGAGGAATCGCCATACTGTTTTCCATAATGGTTGAACTAGTTTACAATCCCACCAACAGTGTAAAAGTGTTCCTATTTCTCCACATCCTCTCCAGCACTTGTTGTTTCCTGACTTTTTAATGATTGCCATTCTAACTGGTGTGAGATGCTATCTCATTGTGGTTTTGATTTGCATTTCTCTGATGGCCAGTGATGATGAGCATTTTTTCCTGTGTCTGTTGGCTGTATGAATGTCTTCTTTTGAGAAATGTCTGTTCATATCCTTTCCCCACTTTTGGATGGGGTTGTTTGTTTTTTTCTTGTAAATTTGTTTGAGTTCTTTGTAGGTTCTGGATATTAGCCCTTTGTCTGATGAGTAGATGGCAAAAATTTTCTCCCATTCTGTAGGTTGCCTGTTCACTCTGATGGTAGTTTCTTTTGCTGTGCAGAAGCTCTTTAGTTTAATTAGATCCCATTTGTCAATTTTGGCTTTTGCTGCCGTTGCTTTTGGTGTTTTAGACATGAAGTCCTTGCCCATGCCTATGTCCTGAATGGTACTACCTAGGTTTTCTTCTAGGGTTTTTATGGTATTAGGTCCAACATTTAAGTCTCTAATCCATCTTGAATTAATTTTCGTATGAGGAGTAAGGAAAGGATCCAGTTTCAGCTTTCTACTTATGGCTAGCCAATTTTCCCAGCACCATTTATTAAATAGGGATTCCTTTCCCCATTTCTTGTTTTTCTCAGGTTTATCAAAGATCAGATGGCTGTAAATGTGTGGTATTATTTCTGAGGGCTCTGTTCTGTTCCACTGGTCTATATCTCTGTTTTGGTACCAGTACCATGCTGTTTTGGTTACTGTAGCCTTGTAGTATAGTTTGAAGTCAGGTAGCGTGATGCCTCCAGCTTTGTTCTTTTGACTTAGGATTGTCTTGGAAATGCGGGCTCTTTTTTGGTCCCATATGAACTTTAAAGCAGTTTTTTCCAATTCTGTGAAGAAACTCATTGGTAGCTTAATGGGGATGGCACTGAATCTATAAATAACCTTGGGCAGTATGGCCATTTTCACGATATTGATTCTTCCTATCCATGAGCATGGTATGTTCTTTCATTTGTTTGTGTCCTCTTTTATTTCACTGAGCAGTGGTTTGTAGTTCTCCTTGAAGAGGTCCTTTACATCCCTTGTAAGTTGGATTCCTAGGTATTTTATTCTCTTTGAAGCAATTGTGAATGGAAGTTCATTCATGATTTGGCTTTCTGTTTGTCTGTTACTGGTGTGTAAGAATGCTTGTGATTTTTGCACATTAATTTTGTATCCTGAGACTTTGCTGAAGTTGCTTATCAGCTTAAGGAGATTTTGGGCTGAGACAATGGGGTTTTCTAAATATACAATCATGTCATCTGCAAACAGGGACAATTTGACTTCTTCTTTTCCTAACTGAATACCCTTGATTTCTCTCTCTTGCCTGATTGCCCTAGCCAGAACTTCCAACACTATGTTGAATAGGAGTGGTGAAAGAGGGCATCCCTGACTTGTGCCAGTTTTCAAAGGGAATTTTTCCAGTTTTTGTCCATTCATTATGATATTGGCTGTGAGTTTGTCATAAATAGCTCTCATTATTTTGAGATACGTTCCATCAATACCAAATTTGTTGAGCGTTTTTAGCATGAAGGGCTGTTGAATTTTGTTAAAGGCTTTTTCTGCATCTATTGAGATAATCATGTGGTTTTTGTCTTTGGTTCTGTTTATATGATGGATTACGTTTATTGATTTGTGTATGTTGAACCAGCCTTGCACCCCAGGGATGAAGCCCACTTGATCATGGTGGATAAGCTTTTTGATGTGCTGCTGAATCCGGTTTGCCAGTATTTTATTGAGGATTTTTGCATCGATGTTCATCAGGGATATTGGTCTAAAATTCTCTTTTTTTGTTGTGTCTCTTTATCAGGATGATGTTGGCCTCATAAAATGAGTTAGGGAGGATTCCCTCTTTTTCTATCGATTGGAATAGTTTCAGAAGGAATGGTACCAGCTCCTCCTTGTACCTCTGGTAGAATTCAGCTGTGAATCCATCTGGTCCTGGACTTTTTTTGGTTGGTAGGCTATTAATTATTGCCTCAATTTCAGAGCCTGCTATTGGTCTATTCAGGGATTCAGCTTCTTCCTGGTTTAGTCTTGGAAGAGTGTAAGTGTCCAGGAAATTATCCATTTCTTCTAGATTTTCTAGTTTATTTGCATAGTGGTGTTTATAGTATTCTCTGATGGTAGTTTGTATTTCTGTGGGGTCGGTGGTGATATCCCCTTAATCATTTTTTATTGCATCTATTTGATTCTCTCTTTTCTTCTTTATTAGTCTTGCTAGTGGTCTATCAGTTTTGTTGATCTTTTCAAAAAACCAACTCCTGGATTCAATGATTTTTTGGAGGGTTTTTTGTGTCTCTATCTCCTTCAGTTCTGCTCTGATCTTAGTTATTTCTTGCCTTCTGCTAGCTTTTGAATGTGTTTGCTCTTGCTTCTCTAGTTCTTTTAATTGTGATGTTAGAGTGTCAATTTTAGATCTTTCCAGCTTTCTCTTTTGGGCATTTAGTGCTATAAATTTCCCTCTACACAGTGCTTTAAATGTGTCCCAGAGATTCTGGTATGTTGTATCTTTGTTCTCATTGGTTTCAAAGAACATCTTCATTTCGTTATGTACCCAGTAGTCATTCAGGAGCAGGTTATTCAGTTTCCATGTAGTTGAACGGTTTTGATTGAGTTTCTTAGTCCTGAGTTCTAGTTTGATTGCACTGTGGTCTGAGAGACAGTTTGTTATAATTTCTGTTCTTGTACATTTGCTGAGGAGTGCTTTACTTCCAATTATGTGGTCAATTTTGGAATAAGTGCGATGTGGTGCTGAGAAGAATGTATATTCTGTTGATCTGGGGTGGAGAGTTCTGTAGATGTCTGTTAGGTCTGCTTGCTGCAGTGATGAGTTCAATTCCTGGATATCCTTGTTAACTTTCTGTCTCGTTGATCTGTCTAATGTTGACAGTGGAGTGTTGAAGTCTCCCATTATTATTGTATGGGAGTCTAAGTCTCTTTGTAAGTCTCTAAGGACTTGCTTTATGAATCTGGGTGCTCCTGTATTAGGTGCATATATATTTAGGATACTTAGCTCTTCCTGTTGAATTGATCCCTTTATCATTATGTAATGGCCTTCTTTGTCTCTTTTGATCTTTGATGGTTTAAAGTCTGTTTTATCAGAGACTAGGATTGCAACCCCTGCTTTTTTTTGTTCTCCATTTGCTTGGTAGATCTTCCTCCATCCCTTTATTTTGAGCCTATGTATGTCTCTGCATGTGAGATGGGTCTCCTGAATACAGCAGACTGATGGGTCTTGACTCTTTATGCAGTTTGCCAGTCTGTGTCTTTTAATTGGAGCATTTAGTCCATTTACATTTAAGGTTAATATTGTTATGTGTGTCAGCTGGGCTCGGTGGCTCAAGCCTGTAATCCCAGCACTTTGAGGGGCTGAGACGGGCGGATCACGAGGTCAGGAGATCGAGACCATCCTGGCTAACACGGTGAAACCCCGTCTCTACTAAAAAAAAATACAAAAACTAGCCGGGCGAGGTGGCAGGTGCCTGTAGTCCCAGCTACACCGGAGGCTGAGGCAGGAGAATGGTGTAAACCCGGGAGTCGGAGCTTGCAGTGAGCTGAGATCTGGCCACTGCACTCCAGCCTGGGCAACAGAGCAAGACTCCGTCTCAAAAATATATATATATATATATATATATATATTTTGTTATGTGTGAACTTGATCCTGCCATTATGATATTAACTTGTTATTTTGCTCGTTAGTTGATGCAGTTTCTTCCTAGCCTCAATGGTCTTTACATTTTGGCATGTTTTTGCAATGGCTGGTACTGGTTGTTCCTTTCCATGTTTAGTGCTTCCTTCAGGATCTCTTGTAGGGCAGGCCTGGTAGTGACAAAATCTCTAAGCATTTGCTTATCTGTAAAGGATTTTATTTCTCCTTCACTTATGAAACTTAGTTTGGTTGGATATGAAATTCTGGGTTGAAAATTCTTTTCTTTAAGAATGTTGAATATTGGTCCCCACTCTCTTCTGGCTTGTAGAGTTTCTGCCGAGATATCTGCTGTTAGTCTGATGGGCTTCCCTTTGTGGGTAACCCGACCTTTCTCTCTGGCTGCCCTTAAGATTTTTTCATTCATTTCAACTTTGGTGAATCTGGCAATTATGTGTCTTAGAGTTGCTCTTCTCAAGGAGTATCTTTGTGGCGTTCTCTGTATTTCCTGAATTTGAATGTTGGCCTGCCCTACTAGGTTGAGGAAATTCTCCTGGATGATATCCTGAAGAGTGTTTTCCAAACTTGGTTCCATTTTCTCCCTCACTTTCAGGCACCCCAATCAGACGTAGATTTGGTCTTTTTACATAATCCCATACTTCTTGCAGGCTTTGTTCATTTCTTTTTCTTCTTTTTTCTTTAGACTTCTCTTCTCGCTTCATTTCATTCATTTGATCCTCAACTTTCTTTGTGTTCTAGAATACAGTCTACTCAGGGCCTTGGCGCCATCTTTTCCACTGCCTAAAACCCTTCCTCCTCTCCATTTTCAGCTCCTCTGATGCCTCCTCAGAAGGCAATCTTACCAACAAATTAAAGCAATGCCCCAAGCTCAATTCAATCTCTATTCCTAAGATTATTTTCATGGCTTTTATCATTTGTTGAAATTATTAGTATCTTCATTTATTTCAGTCTTCTTCATTCAAGTATAAACTCCTTAAAAGCAGAACACTTACTGCTTGTTAACCACTTTTCAGCAGTACCTAGTACCAGGTACAGAGCAGATACAAGAATATTTATCAAAAATAATAAATGAGTGAGAAGTCTAAGAATCAAGGATTTCTAAAAGATAAAGCCTACAAACCCAAGCTAAATATGGTAAATGCTATTCCATACCATAGCAAATTAGAAACAGTACAGGATTGTACATTATACATATGAACACTGTGATCTGGAAATCTCTGCCTTGTACAAATAGCTCTAGAATATATTCATTCATTTATTAAACAAATATCTATTGCACTTCCACTGTGTCAGATACTATTCTAGGCAGCAGAGATTCCAGCAGTAAACATAAGACTCTACACTGAGGAAGTTTATGCTCTAGACAAGCGACACAGATAAGAAACAAATACATGTGCCAGGTGATGAAAAGTGCTATAGAGAAAAACACAGCACTCTAAGAGAGTGGAAGGGATGGGAGCACTATTTTAAGGGCCTCAGTAGAAGATGACATATTAGCAGAGAGGTGAAGGACAAAGACAGGACACCATATGGACATCTGAGACGAAACAATCTAGGCAGTGAGGGCAGTAAGTGCAAAGGCTGCATCAGGAGCATGCTTAATATATTCAGAGAGCAGGGGAGACCAGTGTGGTTTAGGCTAGCAGGGGAAATGGGACATGACGATGATGAAAGAGCAGGAGGGGCTAGCTGAAGGCTTTCGGCACTCTACAGAAAGGACTCTGGCTTTTCCTGAAATAGATGTCACTGGACAGTGCTGGGAAGAGGATGACATGACCGCAAAAGGTCACTCTGGTCACCCCATTGAAGAGAGATTCTAGGGAGGTAAGAGTAGGAGTTAAGGGGATTCTGGGGAGGTAAAGGTAGGAGCAGGAAAACTAGTTAGGAATCCTTGCACTAGAAGGGAGAGTCTTTGCTATGTACTAAGTGTTTGAGGCATACAGCACTTATTTTAATTACTTAGAAGATTTCAGGCTTTTTTCTTGTGAGTTACTAGGCTATTTCACATATAACTAAGACTGCAGGAGTCTAACCTCTAAACAATTAGATTAGTATACTATGGCACTCAACAGCAAACATTCTTAGCTATATAACACAAACATTAATCATAAGAAAACTGAGGGGCTAATTAATATCAAAGTGGACTTCAAAAGAAGTAATATTACCAGGGATAAAGAGGAACATTTCAAAAGGATAATGTAATAATAAAATTATCAAAAAAGACAATCTTCCTTAAAGGAGTATTGTACACAATGACCAATCTTCAAATAAATTAAGCAAAAAAAGATGGATGAATTCATGCAAGAGACAAGCATATCCACAAGGAAAAGGGCACAGCTCCTCGGTGCTTCCCCAGTGCCTCCCACAGGCACCCCTGGAACTTGCCAGTCTGTGCAACCCACTCAGGGTGAGAATTCCAGATCTGCAGGAACCCAGAGCCACAGACACTATTATATTCTAAGCTGGGGAGGTACCACTTCAGAGCTCAAGGCTCTGTTGCCACGTAAGGATTCTGCAAGGCTCCACAGCTATGCCATCCTGTGTTTAATGCTTTTCACTCCACCACAGGCCAATGGCAGACCTGGCCATGGCCCACCACAGCATACTCAAAGCTGGGCAAATTCTTAAATGAGTGAACATACTAACCACCTAAAAATCTTGAAACAAAATTTTACCTTCAGCCATATGATGTTGTTTTTATGGGTCAAAAATGGTTGAATATTGGTAAGATCATATAGTTAAACCTATATGTTTGTAAAGAACAAAATATAAATAATCATCATTACTGTTAACTTCATTTTTTAAAAAAACTTTAATAAGCTTTATTTTTGAAAGCAGTTTTATGGTTCACAGAAAAATTGAGCGGAAGGTACAAGCAGAAGGTACAGAGATTTTCCATGTCCCTCTACCCACCCCCTCAATCTCTCCCGTTATCAGCAGTAACTTCATTTCCAACTGCAAACGGGCACTCACAACACTCCACCTTTTGATGTGATAATTTAGGAGTGATGTTACATAACTATTCCTCAGATGTCCTCAGCTCTGTGTGGTCCATGCAGTGGCACCAAGCTCTTTCCATGTGTTCGTTAACACTGGCAATACTCATTTGCAGGTGTTCAATGTGGTAACAATGGACTAGAACAGCACAGAAAACATGGACTAATATGGACTAGCACAGCACAGAAAATGCTTATTTCGATAATGAAAAACAGATGTAATTCTAATGTGTGTGTATATATATGTACGTGTGTGTGTGTGTGTTAAGACTCAGAGTGCTTTTGAGTTAAAAACTTTAAAAAAACAGTTTTGTTTGCACTCAGCTCAGCATGTTATGGGATACTTTCCAATGCTGTTGCTGTCAGCCATTATTATTGTTAATTATATCACCTTATAATAAATCATATTATGGTAAATGGGAAGAGCACCTAGCTGGCTCTGGGTAATTTAGATGTGGTCTTAGCACAGTCAAGTAAGACTGCTGCCAATTTCTTTTTCTTTTTCTTTTTTTTTTTTCTTTTTTTACAGATACAATCTTCTCTGACACTGATATGTTTACATGTCTGGTTTCAACTCAAATGCTTATTTGACTACCTCTTAATTCTCTCTGTGCCTCAGCTGGAGAGGAGGGGACAGGCTGATGAAAGAGAATGGAGTTAACTCTTGGAAACTGAGTAAGGTGGGAACAGTCACGGTAGCTCATAGGCTCAGAGACTGGCCTCATGGCCTATGTCCTAGCAAAGGAAGGGAGCTACCATATGAAAGAGCTATTGAATCTGACATGATGCCAAGTCTGTTGTGGTTTACCTGGATAGAATGGGCTGTTTCTGCCTTGAAATGCCTCCTGCTGCAATAAAGATAAGTTGTGCCCCTGGTTCTGGACCACGGTGGAGAGATGGATGGAGCAGAGACGGAAACAAAGAAGGTCCCAGATCGTGAGCATGGTCCTAGAGAAGCAGTCATGGCATCTTACACTTGACAGGGTCTGCAGAAAGTCACCCTGAATCAAGCAATAAAGGCGCCTGGGTCCGGGCTGTGCACCCCCTTTGGCCAGAAGTATTCTGCCACATTTTCATTTGCAAGGTTTCTAAGAACTGTTCTTGGTGTGTCTTGAATGGCTCATACTTGTTAACTTTACAGGAATGTGTGTTCATAGGAAGCCTGTTTATCAAATTGCCAACATAAATTACTTTTCCTCATTTTTGAAGGCTTGTCCAATTAATAAAAGGCTGATGCTTATGTACTGGAGTCACTTTAGGCCACTGGGGGGTTGGGGTCTAGTTAACGTTTATTGATTCAATGTAGTTTTTCCTGTCACTTTGAGGACATTTATTCAATTTTGAAATGAAAAATGATGGTAAAATTGGAAAAGAATATGTAAGACATTTATGAAAAACAATTCCCCAATTTAAAAATAATATGGCCTTCCCTGTCAGGCTTTGCTGCCAGCTGTTATTTAAACTTGTATGCTCCTGCCTAGTGAGAGTCAGCAGCTGAGAGTCTTGTATTAGCAGGAAACCAGGGCATTTATGATGGAGTTCCTGTTATTGACTTATTCTTAGACAAAATGCCAAGTTTCTTTGGACAGTACAGTAGGCCCACTGTGGAAGCACAGTGTGAATACTGATGTGACGTTTAGGCTATGATTTTTGTTTTATGTGTCCAGATTTTTTTAATGACTTTTAAAACAAAGTTTTCTGTAATGATTTGGAGACAGTGGTTAACGCTACCAAAAAAAAAAATGTGTTTTTAAAATAGAATCTAACTGGTATACCAAAGAAATATAAGTAGTTTAGGTTGATTCCAATGGCTCTACCAGGTTTTCTTCACAGGTGGATACATTTTGGTAGAAAACCTTGCTGTAGGCTGGGAGGAAAGCAAGTGAAACATCATCACAATAGCACAGGGAATGAAAACTGTAAATGATCATACGAATATACACAGAAAAAGGCATTTTGTAAGACTAAAGATTATTGTAGACCAACATATATCAGCATTTACCATTTTCCTTAACTGGGGGTGGGGGAGTACAATCTCCCTGGAAGCTAAGTAGAAGTTATCTCTGGAAAACCTGACTTTCCAAATTTTCTCAATTTGGGTGATTAACATTCTTAGGGAAACTTATTTCAGGAAACCACAAAACTAGCATCCTAGGTTGTCTTTATTTTGATAGGGTTGGGGTTAGGTTCAAGTTCACACCATTTTCTCTACACGCCAAATATACATTATCAATCACCAGAGCTGTGGGCTGGCCTGTGATGGGGTCATTTTCCCGGCCTCTTCATGCTGGTCTTTCCACAGGTAGAGTTAATTTCTGTATCAAGAAGTGCTCCTGCCTGCTTTATCATCTCCCTTCTTCCCCCAAATCTTGTCCAATGCTCTCTCATCCCTCTACTACTGTAATGCAACAATTAAATAGCAATGATTCAGTTTACTATCTTCCTGCATACATCCCCTATGTGTAAAGGACACCCTTTCATTCATTCAACTAATATTTACCAAGTATTGCTCATGTGCCAAGTGCTGCTTTAGGCATGTGGGCACAGTGACACGAGACAAAGTCCCTGCATTGTGGAGCTCACCTTCTAGAGCTGTGCTATTCAATACAGCAGCCACTACCCACATGCGGCTACTTCAATCAACTAAAATGAAAGAAAATTAGAAATTTAGTTGCTCAATTGCATTAGTCATCTTTCAAGTGTTCAATAACTACATATGGCTAGTGGCTGTTATATTAGATGGTGCAGAACGGAACATTCCCATCATTACAGAAAATTTCATTGGCCAGCACTTTTCTAGTTGACAGGTTACCTTTATCACTGATGGTTTTGGTCAGGTTACAAGACCAGGGATCATCATATAATCTGTCCCTTTCACCTACCGGTAAAAGGTAGCAAACTACTTAGCTCCACAACTTGACCACAACACTCTTTTTTAAGCCCAAGCTTGTGTTAGGGGCCATCTTTCTGTTATCTCCTACATAATTACCATAATGCTAAAATCTATGAATACCATTTGTTTCTGTAACAAAAGTTAATCTATACTATGTGTGGTTTGATGAAGAACTTTTTCTAATATTGAATTTTTTTTACATCTAAAGTTTTACAAAGAAAAATAATTATGACATTTATTGAGCATTTGCTGTCTGCTGGTTATTGTCCTAAACCCTTTAACAGAGTTTTTCTCATTTAATTCTCTCAGCAATCCCAAAAGTGAATGTTAATAACACCATTTTACAAATGAAAGTTTTGAAGATACAGCATAACTTGGTTAAAGCCAAATTATTAATGGATAGTGGCAAAGCTGAAACATTCAACTCAGAGTTGTATGTTCTTTGGTTTTAAATGCTACTATTCCCCATCCTCTGCCTAAGTTCACCATTAGTTGCATATAAAACTCCCCCATTGAAAAGTTTGTCTCCTTAAGTTCTATCCTGTAGCAAATCCCACACATCCTGCCGCCTTCTTACCATGTCCTCTAATCCAAGGCACACTGTCCTTGTGTCCAGACTATTCTAACAGCCTCCTAACTGGTCTCCCTTCTGCCAATGTGGCCCTCTGGAGTCTAGCTTCTATAAAGCTGCCAGAATGAGGATTACATTACAAATCAGATCCTAACTCTTTTCTATTTAATAGCTCCCATTTGTTTCCGATTCCAATTAGAATGACATCCAAATGCCTTATCAAGTTCTTGCGAGTCCTGCACAATGCAGCCTTTGCAATAAGCAGAGATGTTACCAAAGAAGTTCTTATGCCGGAGCCTCTGCATCTCTGCTTGCACCTCTTCCATCTACCCCCACAGACTGCTACAAGGTGGACTCTTTTTCACTCTTCAATCTAAGCCTTCGGGGGAGGGGGTGTGTGTCTGTGTGTGTGTGTGTTGTAGGCTTTTGTGTGTATGTGTGACAGAGAGGTTTTTGATAATGATACCAATTTCTTTAATAGATATGCTACCATACGTGTGTTCTGTTTCATGACAAGTCAGTTTAGGTTGGTTGTCCTTTTTCAAGCAACTTCCCCATTTTTCACTGTAACAATTTGGTGGCACTACAAAAGCACAGATGGCCGGGTGTGGTGGCTCACGCCTGTAATCCTAGCACTTTGGGAGGCCAAGGACAGCAGATCACCCGAGGTCAGGAGTTCGAGACCAGCCTGACCAACATGGAAAAACCCTGTCTCTACCAAAAATACGAAATTAGCTGGGCATGGCGGCGCATGCCTGTAATCCCATTTACTCAGGAGGTGGAGATTGTGGTGAGCCAAGATCGCACCACTGCACTCCAACCTGGGCAACAAGAACAGAACTCCGTCTCAAAAAAAAAAAAAAACCTGATTGGATGCCTAGACATCCAACTCTGAAATGAGTTTTCCCATTCAAGCAAAGTGTTGTTATCTTTAATACTGGATGGTTCTGGGTTCTCACCCCAAGTGTGGAGTGTGGTCAGACTCCAGGGGTGCCTCTGGGAGGCTCTAGGAGGCGCTGAGGAGCTATGCCCACTCCTTCATGGTCTACTTGTCTCTTCATGAATTCATGCATCTTTTGATGTATTCCTTTGTCCATTCAGCAGTAAATAAGAGGAAACAAGTTGAACAGAGTCCAAGTGGTCATTTTCATCAAATTTGTCAAACTCAACCATCACTGTTACCTGGCCCACATCATATTCATATACCACTTTGAGTGACAAAATGCAGAAAACCACATAGCAGTGGTTCTTAAACTTTAGGCTGCATCCAAGTCATTCATTCACAGACTGCTAGGCCCCACCCCTCAGAGTTCTGGCTTGGTAGGTCTAGAATGTGGGTCTAGGATTCCAAACAAATTCCCAGACTGATGCCGGTACTGCTGATCTGAGGAAACACTATGGGAACCACTGCTTTAAAGTATTTCCAGGAATATTTGTTTAGGAACAGTGCAGATGATATTCCTTAGTCTGAGGATTTCCTTACCTGTTATCTGAAATTACTCTAGCAGTCCATCAGAGCCATGAAGGGAGAACAAGCACAGGGGTGAACTAGTGAAAACCACGCTCCCAGAAGTATTAGTGGTGGCATTCACAGCCATGCTATGAGGTCAAAAAAAACCTTAGAAGTTTCACTTATAAGGTCATGAAAACATAAGCTTTACTCTATTAGGATCAGGTGAAGCTGCACATAAGTTAGAACCCAACATACATCATGTAAAAGAAGTCTGATGGTAGCCAGTCAAGAACTGCCGATTATGGGATCAACAATAATTAATAACCTAGGTAGCCTCCTTCTATATCTGGCTTCTACCTTCAAGTTTATGTCATCACCCAAAACTGCTGCTGGAGCTCCAGACATCACATCCGTGTACCAAGAAACAGAAAAGCAGAAGGTAAAGGCACAGGGGACGTGTCTCCCAACTCTCAACTTCCGTTAAGCAGGCTTTCCAGAAGTTCCACAAAGCACTGTCACTTATGTTCATTGGCCAGAATTGAATCACAGTCACGTTTACTGCTAAGGAAGCTGGAAATGTCGTCTTTTAATTAAGCTCAGAGTTCACCCCAAATAATATAGGGATCATATTTATAAGGAAGAAGTGGAGACTAACTGGTTGTCCATGCCACAATGACAACTAACTACTGAACTTACAACATTAGAGTTTAGAATTGTAATCAAATTTACAAAATTGTATTGGATCCAAATTGCCCATTAACTTGTCTGCATTGTTTCTAGAACCATTTTGTTCCTAGCACCTAGCAGATGCTCAATAAATATTTGTTGAAGGAATGAATACTATCCCTAAGAGCAATTAGCCTATCGTTATGTAAAAATAAAAGTGACTCTCATTTTAGATCACCCCTTCCCCTCTGGAAATTACAGTCCTGCCCATTTGAAGTTTCTGCAGGGAAGACTGCAAGGTTAACAAGGCCACAAGCAATTTCCTTAATAACTAAGGGGAGTTACACAGTAAATTCCTCTCAGTAGGAAAATATTGAGAAGATTTCTCTAAAATAGGATCTTAAGAACCAAGAAATTAAGCATATGTTTGCCAAGTTAGTAGTTTTTTCCAGGCATATGAAAAACCCAGTCGGGAAAGATGAGGTGGAAAAGGCAGACAGGTATTCCTTTCCCAGATTAGAAAAGTTTTACTTAGAAGGTCATGAAAACATAAGCTTTACTCTGTTAGGATTAGGTGAAGCTGCACATAAGTTAGAACCCAACACATATCATGTAAAAGAAGTCTGATGGTAGCCAGTCAAGAACTGCTGATTACGGGGTCAACGATAATCAATGACCTAGGTAGCCTCCTTTTATATCTAGCTTCTACCCTCAAGTTTATGCCATCACCCAAAACTGCTGCTGGAGCAGTTTAGATTAGAAAAGATGTATCCATCATTTTCAGGAGACCTACTCTGTTATCAGCTGTATCACAGCTAAACAGTGCAGTTAGCTTAACTGCATTCAATTTTCCATTTTACAGATGACAAAATTGTCACAAAGAAAGGCTAAGCAACTCACCTAAGAGTAAATATCAAATCAGTAGCAAACCTAAAAACAGAAGCTACTATTCTTGATCACCAGTCCATATTTCTTACAGTCACAGGAAAATTGTACAGAGTATTACATACAAGCTGTACATAGCATTTTCCCACAGCTTTCAGGGCCACAAAGAGGTGGTACTGATGGAGGACCACATATCTTAGATGCTTATAAGAAACTGTCTGCATGATTATTCAAAACCCTTTCCCATAGCTTTATGGCAGCCCAAACCATGGAAGAGCTCAATGCAGTTGAAATACCCAAAGGAAAGTAAAAGCGCTTTAGAAAACAGCTTGCTCAAGATGTGGTAATTTGAGAAGCCATAATTTTAGAAAGGGCATGTTTTACTATTTTCTTCAAGTTAAACACATTTTGCTAAACGATTATCACTAACTGAATTCTAGGGTCTGTACAGTAGGCTACATTTAAAAAAAAAAAAAACTATGAAATATCCATCTGAAAACTCACTATCACCATCCTTATTTAATGAAAAATAAGGATGTTTTGGGTTAAGGAAATCTAATGTTCTCAGTAGCACAGGTAACAACTGTGTGTCTGACCTGAGCAGTCCTGGCCAAGCATAAGAGCAAGCATCTTACCAAACTTAATTCTCAAGCTCAATTTTAGAAACCTCTTCCATTACTTCAAGAAAACTGCTTTGGATCCCCACCTCCTTAATGTTAACAGCACACGGTTAAGTGTTCACCAGGCCATCGCAAAATGAAAAAAGAAATCAAGATATTATCAGATAAGCCCATGACTCAATCATCAGACTTCTTATGACATCTTCTACTCTTGAGATGACTTCCTAACTATTCTGATGTTAAAATATCCTTTATTTTAAATGATGGCAACCTAAAATATACTTGGTTGAAAACACAAGAGCACTGGTTGCCCCACACTGAACCTGGAATTAGTACATACTGCAGGGGTAGAGGCTGCTCGTTAAGGAAATCAAGAAGTCTGGGCCACTAAACACAACGGACTCTGCAGATCTGATGTTTTGGGCAGCTTCAGCCCAACGACAAATGCCAGAACTGGCTGACGAGCTCATCTTCCCCTGCAGGGGGAGCAGTCCCGCACAACAGGCAGCTGTTAGCCAAGATGCCTAGACCACAGTGGGTACTCACACACCTGTTGTCGGTTTTCAAGTGCCAGGTCAAACCTTGCATATAACGTATCTCTAACACACACACACACACACACACACACACACACACACACACACATTCTCTCTCTCTGGACTGAATTCTGGAAAACTTCTGCTTATATTACTTATAGTTAGCAATATCAAACGTGTATTTATTAAAACCTCTGGACAGCCAGTAAGTGGCCCTAAAAAAGGACACGTAAGATAGAATAATTTTAAAATTGGGAGGAAAGCCTATATTGGGGGTTCTAATACGATCTACCACAATGTTTAATGCTAGGCTTAAGACAGATTCTTAAGCTGTTTCAGGTAAAACAAGAGGCTAATAGAGCCCAGCTCACCACTACCATGGCTGCCAGGCACAGGAAGACAGAACACACACTCCTCACCCAAAGGACCCAAAACCTAGCATGAAATGATCCGTAAACAAGACAGCCTTAACATATATAAAGGTGATATAATCTGTTGTATGTAATTAGTGAAAAAGATAATCACTATTTTTACACTGTAGAGAAAACAAATCTTCATACAAATAGATTTTCTAGCTACTGAAAGTAACCAATTTAGCTCCTGGGTGCTTTTTTTTTAATATTATAATCAACAAATTTGTATAGAATATTTCAAAAATCTATTTCCTACTTTTCACAGATTGCATTTTAAGGATACAAGCTCTGAAACCAGAGTGTCCAGTTAGCATTCCCGGTCCACCACACAAGGCAGGCCAAGTTCATCTCCATAAGCCTTAGTTTCTGCACCTACCTTACCACACTGTTTAAAGGATTAAATGGTATAATGCACATAAAATACTTAGAACACTTAGCCTGGCAAATAGTAAGTGTTCAATATATTTTACCAAGTATGAAGAAAAACTGTAGTGGTCAGGGTTTTTTAACTATCAAGTTATCTAACAAAAGCCCCAGTGTGCTTACCCATCCTCTCCTGGTGTAATACAGCCCCAGGAGTGCCTTGAGAATGGATGGGCTAAGATGTGAGCATGGGGTTCGGTGTAGACCAATGAGACAGGAAAGGAAATCAGCTAGCGGCTTCCAGGAAAGGCCTGCTTACTCCTAAGGTGGGGTAAAAGAAAGACAGAGCCGGGACACGGGCAGAGGTGTCTCCTCCTGAACCCGCATCTCTGGGCACGGCACCTGGTGGTGCTACACCCACCCTCTGCCCTATCACACCACATGTAGTTCATCCCTTTCACGGCACTTAGTGACTGACATGGTTTGGCTCTGTGTCCCCATCCAAATCTCATGTTGAATTGTAATTCCCAGTTTTGGGGGAGGGACCTAGTGGGAGGTAACTGGATCGCGGGGGTGGATGTCCCCCTTTCTGTTCTCATGATAGTGAGTTATCATGAGATCTGATGGTTTAAAAGTGTGTGGCACTTCTCCCTTCACTCTTTCTTCTGCTGCCATGTGAAGATGTGCTTCCTTCTCCCTTCACCCTTCCACCATGATTGCAAGTTTCCTGCAGCCTCCCAGGCATACTTCCTGTACAGCCTGCATAACTGTGAGTCAATTAAACTTCTTTTCTTCATAAATTACCCAGTCTCGGGTAGCTCTTTAGAGCAGTTTGAGAACGGACTAACACAGTGATTACCCAAAATAGCTCTGGTTTGTTTACTTATGTCTTTCCTCTGCCACCACACTAGAAGAGTAAGAGGAATGTCTTTTGGGGATGTGCATTACCAATGCCCCTTACACAAGTACTTGACATCTGGGGCCATGTTTACCACGTTCATTCCCACCTGAACATAGTGGGTGTTCAGCAAGTACCTGCTGAAGAAGTAATAAAATAATCTCATTCCAAGGCAAGAATATCTAACTATTTGTTTTCCAAATGACATCTGCTTATTTTTAATGTGTATAACACTTTCAATTACTTTCTCCTACAATTCTCTAATTTGCATGTTAAACTTTAGATAAGACTAATTCAATAGTAACATCTGCCCTATATGTTTTTTAAAAAATAGACCCTACATCAAAAGATGTGCAAAACAAACCAAAAGGATGTGCAAATATATCTATTTGAAAGGCTCAGTTTCACTATCCTTTTTAGCAAGATCCTCCCCATCAAAAAAACACTAGAAAAATTTTTTTAACTCCCAAAGAACATGTAAGGCAGGAAAAATGTTAGTACTTTTCAAATAATCTATGCCGTGAGGTCAGAAAACAGACATTAGTGAGAATGAGCCCACAATTCTAAATTCCCATGAAATATTTATTCAATTTGAAAACAATGTTACCAAGTTTGCGACTTCCAGTCTTTTACGTAAGCCAAAGTAGGAACTAGGTACTCTTGTAAGACGTAATGCATAAAAGCCTTCCAAAATTACGACTTTTCCATCCCTTTTCCCAGTTTCATCACCTAAAATTTAACTAAACCTTCAACAATTGGTAATAATTTAACCAATCCCTTTTGAATTACAGTTCATTCAATTAAGTAAATATAGCAAAACTGTGTAAGGAATTTTAATGTCATAGTACCTATTTGTTTTTAATTTAGAACCTGTGTTACATTTCTCTGTAATTCAATTGATTACGAAGCCAAGTAGATGTGATATTTTGTGATATGATAAAGGAAAGTTCTACTTCAAACATGGATGTTTTAACATATGAATTCAATTATAAAATAGCAATATCTCAACTAACTCCTTCAGTGGCACTAGTGTTATTTTCTACCTGGGAAAGTTAAGAGTTCAAGAAGATCTTTCTCAAAAACTTACGCAGGCAAGCATACAGACACGTTAACAATTCAGAATCCACCCAAGCCTAGACAAAACACTGCTTCAAGACTTGAGCACTGCAGGACCAACATTTCAAAGAATTTTTCCCAAAAAGAAAGAGCAACAAAAAAAATCAACAGGACGAAACCTCAAAAACATCACAACAATTTTTAGATAATAATAAAAGTTACAGGATATTCCTTATGCACTTAAATTTTACACTTAAACAATACATATTCTCTAATTGCATAGCCCCAAGCCCATGTTTTGCAAGGCAATAAAAACTATGAAGCTATTAAGAATATAATTGCTGGAGAAAACATCCTTGGTAGTCTTTGTGTCAGAAAGGACTTGACTTCTTAAATTATCAGCTTTTCCACTTATACAAAAATTATATTAATTTGTTTAAAAAAAAAAAAACTAAATGAGAAACACTGAGCTTACTACTTGAAAACAACATGACAATCACCTTTTACATGTGCAGCCCAACATGGATTCTGACTATACACCATAAGAGCGTGTGTCATCCTCTGGAAAGCTTAAAAGGGCAGTATTTTTTGAATGCTTAATTCTGTTAAAAATAATCAGTTTAAGTCTTTAAAAAGAAAAATATCACCGTTTCTTATCATTTCTTCTGCATGCCCATGGCATTCTTTTACTTAACTTCTATCCCCTAAGGTTACTCCCTTTCTAGGTGACTTAGGAACCTCAGAGACAGGGAAATCAAAATCAGCCCCTACTGTACATTCCTTTTGTCCCAGTTTCTTTGAATTCAATAAAGGGGCATGGGCTCTCACTGCTGATCTCTGTTCACAGTATTAGAAGTCATAAAACTGTAATCCACAGCCAAAGCTCACCACAGGTGGCAAATGTCACTGAGAGAAGCCTTTTCAGACTGTCCTGACTCAAGAGTCCCTCAAAATATGTAGCAAGGAATCCCTTGATTTATGATAGCTGGTGAAACCTGGCAGTGGGGGCAGACTCTGCAGCTCTAAATTCTAATTCCAGCTGCTTATTAACCTGTCATTTGCTAATGGTGGGACCTTAGGCCCATTAAACTCTTTGGGTTTCAATCTCTTTTTCATTTGTGACATGAAAATAACAATACAGACCCAATGGTCTTGACAAAACAGTTGTAGAAATTAAATGGGATATTTGATGTAAACTCACTTTGAAAAAGGAGAGCAAATAAAATACAAATTGATGTTGTCAGAAAAGTACACAAAACAGTTCTACTATAGATTGGGGGAAGGAAGGGGCACATATGGAGGAAAAAAATAAAACAAGGGTAGGCCCAGAGCAGATTGCTGGGCCATGCTTCAGTGTAGGACAGCTAGGAAGAGCACCCTTTAAAAACTAACCCACATAAGGAGACCACCAATCAGCGAGCATTAGAGGACACAGCAGGACGAGAAGAAAGCACACTGGGGTCCTTACGAGAACAGGATGATGAAGGCTAGAATTCAAGCTTAAATGGGAGAAGGGATGAACTAACACTATTCAGAGTTTTTGGTTAAATGAAAAGGTGAACAAAGTAATGTTCCTTACACATTTTGAGGCAACAACTAAAATAAGTACTTTAGCAGAAACGTTAAGATGACCTATGGAGTGTTAATTTTTCATTTAAATATTTCCAAAATTAAAATAAACCTGACTTTGGGCTCCTTAGAAAAAGAGTTGATTGCAGATCTGGTGCAGGAAAAATGTATGAATCCTTTTGTCATACCAGAAAGCAATGAAGCAAAGACTATCAAGCCTCTATCAAAAGGACATAGAAGCCAAATGGAAAGGTTCACACATTAGGACAAGTAGATTAGGCCGCAGATTAGGACAACCAGAACTTCAACAATGGGACAACAAGCTTCAACTGACACACATCAACAATATTTCATTCCATGAATTCACAACAGTACTAAAAACAAAATTAGTCACCATTGGAGACTGGTATGGAACCAAGTCATTAAAAACTGGTACAGAAAAATAACTGATCATTTATTGTGCCTTTTCTATACCTCAGAGTAACCAAATACAGTTGGCCCCTGTATCCACTGGTTCCTCATCGAGGATTCAACCAACAGCAGATCAAAAATATGAGGGAAAAAAATGGATGGTCTTGCACCTGTAATGAACATGTACAGACTTTTATTGTCATTATTCCCTAAACAATATAGTATAACAACTATTTACAGAGTATTTTCATTGTATTAGATATTATAAGTAATCTAAGTATGATTTAACCTATATAGCAGGATGTGTGTAGGTTATATACAAATATTATGCCATTTTATTTAAGGGACTTGAGCATCTGTGAATGCTGGTGTCTACAAGGGTCCTGGAATCTATACTTCATGGATACCAAGGAATGATTACACTTACGAGCTTCTTTTTTTATATAAATTTTCTTTCTTTCTTTCTTTTAAGAGACAGGGTCTCACTGTTGGCCGGGCTAGTCTTGAATTCATAGCCTCCCGTGATCCTCCCTCCTCAGCCTCCCAAAGTGCTGGGATTACAGGCAAGAGCCACCACACACAGCAAGAGCTTCTCTTTTTTAAAAAGTATTCCACTAATCACTGAAGAAAAAAATTATAGAATTAGATTATCACAACTTGCAACTTCTAATGAAATAATGGATAATCTTGAGAATGATCTTTAATGGTTGCTGATATTACATCAAGAAAACCAAGATATCACATACTTCTTAATGGAAGTACATAAGACCAACTGTGAAGTACTTTTGTCTCCACCCCACATCAAGAAAAATCATCAATTTACAGGAAATAAAGGGATAAAAGAACACTTTGGGAATATAATCCATCAAATTCAGACTATGGAAGAAACAAAACACAGCAAATGGCTCAGTGTCCTCGACAAACAGATTATGAGAGAGGATGGGAAAGGGAGAAAGAGACACATACAGAGATAGAGACATAGAGAGAGAAAAAGAGACAGAGAGAGGGGTAACAGTCCGTTTTCAAGCTGCTGATAAAGACCTAACCCAGACTGGGTAATCTATAAAGAAAAAGAGGTTTAATGGACTCACAGCTCCACGTGGCTGGGGAGGTCTCACAATCATGGCAGAAGGCAAAAGGAAAAATGAGAGCCAAGCAAAAGGGTTCCCTTTATAAAACCATCAGATCTCATGAGACTTGTACACAGCATGGGGGAACCACCTTCATGATTCAGTTATCTCCCACCGGGTCCCTCCCACAACACATGGGAATTATGGGAGCTACAATTCAAGATGAGATTTGGGTGGAGATACAGCCAAACTATATCAGTGGGGGAAGGAGGGAGAAAGAGACAGTAGAGAGGGAAAAGAGAGAGAGATGGGGAGGGAAGAAAAATAGGAGAAAGGAAGGAAATGAAGGAAGGGGGAAAGGAGGTAATTAAAGACAGGCTAAGAGACATCGATTTAATGTATCACCTTATTCGGACCCTGATTCAAGCAAATTATTAAAAATAATTATGAGACAATTAGTGAAATCTGAACACTGATAGATATCTACTTGTATTAACGAACTATTATTAACTTAGTAAATACAATAAAGGTTATGTGGTTCGTTTTTTTTGTTTTTGTTTTTGTTTTTTTTTTTTGAGATGGAGTCTCACTCTATCGCCCAGGCTGGAGTGCAGTGGCTGGATCTCAGCTCACTGCAAGCTCCACCTCCCAGGTTCACACCATTCTCCTGCCTCAGCCTCCCAAGTAGCTGGGACTACAGGCGCTCGCTACCTCGCCCAGCTAGTTTTTTGTACTTTTTTAGTAGAGACGGGGTTTCACCTTGTTAGCCAGGATGGTCTCAATCTCCTGACCTCGTGATCTGCCCATCTCGGCCTCCCAAAGTGCTGGGATTACAGGCTTAAGCCACCACGCCTGGCCCGCGGTTACTTTTTAAAAGAGCCAATTAAAGATACATACTATAATAAATACAGCTGAAATCATACAGTGACCAGAATTTACTGTAAAAATCTGGAAGGGGATCACAGAAACATAGAGCTACATATGAAATAAATTTGTCTATGAGTTAATAATTACTATTAGAGGATGGGTATGTGGGGGCTCACTATACTATGATTATCTACCTCAGTATATATTTGAAAATTTCCTTAATAAAAAGTTTAAATAAATAAGGCTGCCTTGAATCACTTTGGGAATAGGACAGCATATAGACTCAAAAGATTTTAGATTAAATAGTTTTAAAGAGGACAATACATGCTACTTAAGGAGTTACAATGAAAGATATTTTAATTTCTAGTTATATAGCATTTAAGGTTCAGAAATACGTACATAATGTTTTTAAACTCTAATGAAGAGACTAACAATCTCATTGCATAATTCCTACATGATAAATTATTTTGAACATTTTAACAAAAACATGATCTTCATTGACTCAAGTTAGTATGAAACAGATTCTACCTTAATCAGAGTGATAGGCATGTGTTTCCCGAGTACTATGAACCTCTAAGATTACATGGTGGTGTGTGCATGTGTGAGCATGTGTGAGCACGTGTGCACATAGGTAAACTGCACTCAACGCTTCTTTGTGGGAAAAAGCCAGACTTCAGTTAAAGGGGTCTGAGCTGGTGTGGCGGCACGCACCTGTGGTCTCAGATACTCAGAAGACTGAGGCAGGAGGAGCACTTGAGCCCAGGAGTTCAATGCCAGCCTGTGTCAATGAAACCTGCTTAACCAGCAACTTGTACACATACAAATTTTCTAAGGAGGAAACACATCTACAAGATAATCACTAGGATTCTTCATAGCCCTTTGTGCCATCCCTTTTACACTGCATTTACGTGCTCCAAACCCCCCGGAGTGCTTTAAGTTGGCTGCTTCCCACCTGCCTCTCCTGGGCAGGTGCCTCTGCAGCAGCCCCCGCACCTCAACCCCTTTTCGCAGCCAACTCCCATGGCTTCTCACGGAAGGGGAGCTCAGTGGTTCCTACTCTAGGACACTTCCCCAGGACTTGGCAAGGTTTGCACCCTTCTGAAAGCCGCATATCAGCCCTCCCTGCCAGCCTCCCACAGCCGCCCTGGCTTCAACAGCCCACCTGGCCTGAGCGCTCAGCATGTGGACTCGAGCTGGCTCTGCACCCAGCTCAGAATACAGCTCTGAACTGTAAGCATCAGGTAAGCAGCTCAGCAGTGGTCACTAGAGGGACAGAGATCATCAGACACCAACTTCTGTGAAGCCCACGCTGGGACACTTGGCTGCACCCCCTCCCACCTGACCCTCCCCTGCTTCCTGGCCTGCCCTGCTTGATTTCCCCTCACCTCATTCTCCACCACACCAAGAGCTGCCATCTCTATTACCAGTACATGTGTTTGCCCATAATAGAGATCTGCCATATATTTTTAACATACTATAATACTTTTATAATACAACTTAATATTTATATAGTAAAATATATGACATATAAAAATATTTTCAATATTAAGCGAAGGTTTATATTCGTGGTTTGTTTAATTTCAAGGGAGAAACAGATAATTTCATTAACTTGCTTTTGAACTAAGCCTTTTACTGGGGTAAGGTAGGAGAAACATCTCCCAACCCTGTTTTAAAGAGCAAACATCAAAATGTGCTTACAATAATGCTGCAAATAGCTTATAAAGTGATGGTATCTTCTGAGGATTAAACTTGCAAAGATCTTAACACACACAAGGCCTGGTATATATAAACACTCAGTATGTTTCAGCTACTGTTATTAGTGGCTTTGCATGTTAATAACTGAAATATCAGGGCACTTTAATACAGGTAAATGAGCCCCTCCCACTCTCCTCCAAGCCTCCCAGTGCCCCCCAAGGCCCTGGATGAACTGAGTTAACTGGAGCCAAAGCCTACCAAGAAACAGCCCTACACATCCTTCTTTTAAAGGAGTAAAGAAAAGATTAGTTTTGATCCAGAAAATAAAAAGTCAAGCAGTATTTTACCCAAGTTAATTTGGACTCTGGAATTATTCTGCCAGTGTCTGAAGGACAAAGGGACCGAAAACAATTGCTGTCAGGCTCCTAAGGAGCTGACAAGTGGTTTGTCAAGTGAGTATTCACCATCACCTGCAGGGGTACCCCTAAGCCTCAAAATGGCTTCCAAACCTCCTCACCACCTTTCCTCACTGCTTCCCCAGCACCACCCCAAGCCTGACCATTTTCTGACTTATTCCCCTTTTTGTAACATATGCAGAGTTGGAGCAAACACCTCAGAGAAAAAGAGGAAAAGAGAAGAAAGTCGAGGATTAAGTTGAAACTCATCTGAATACCAAGACAACAACCCAACTCGCCTCTGGAAATGCACAGGTGAAAGAAAAGCAAGGAAGTAAACAGCAAAAAGGAACCCCATCTTTCTCTACCTCAAGTCCACAGAAATTGCCTCCCTTCTTAGTTTTAATGACGAAAAACAAGGGATGAAGATATCTTTGACTACAGGAGTGAACAATTAAGCCAAACCAGTTAGATCAGATCATCCGTAAATTACAAAATGTTTCACCTTATATTGTTTCTTGGACTAAGAGTCTGTCTTTGCCAGAAAGTAGTGATTCACTTTTGCAAATATACTGTGATACCACACTTTTACATCTTGCAATGGAAAATAAGCAATATTTTAAAACTCACTTCAGAGAGTACAGAACATTACCTTAATTTTTATCTTTCCCAAATAATTATTAAATATATTTAATATGCACATTTGTAATTATGAATCTTCTACATAACTTACTGTGTATTCTAAAGTGTTTCAGATTATAATCACCATATCATTTATTGAGAGCTATGTTACGTACCAACAACCCTGCAATTAGTGTTAATTATCTTCATTCTGTAAGTTATGAAACTGAGGTTTGTAGAGGCTAAAGTTTACTCAGGGTCACAAGGTTCCAAGAGCTAACCTAACACCTGTGCTCTTTTTCACAGGTTCTAAGCATTGAGAATTTCTTTAAAAATCTTCTAATAAATAAATAGGCTGGGCACAGTGATTCAGGCCTGAGTTCTAGCTACTCGGGAGGTTGAGGAGGGAGGATTGCTTGAGCCCAGGAGGTCAAGGCTGCAGTGAGCTCTGATCATACCACTATACTCCAGCCTGGGCGACAAAGCGAGACCCTGTGTGAAAAACAAAAAAAAAAGTAAACAGGCAACAGGTGGGTCCTCTGAGAAGAGGAAATTGGGTGATGGGGGACAGGCATAGGACGACTCACCTGAATACCCATTTGCATCTTTATATTTTAAATTAGGCGAATATATTACCTACCTAGAAAATAAATAAAAATTTGGAAATAAAGCAAAATCTAAACAAAAGCCAGATTATACAAGAGGTAGAAACCTGAGTCCCTACAGAACTGGTTTAGCTGAAGAGCATGCTGACACTAGGCCATCAGCCAAGAGTACATCCTGTTAAGTGAGAAGACAACATAGAACTTACTATATGGATGTTATTTGTAATCACTTTACACAGGATCCTCTAAACTGGTGGTTCTCAAACTATCTGCAGTAAAGAACTAGTTATTGTCAGCATCCTCATTTTACATTTCTAATCCATCATGAACTGGTTCTTTTGTAAAATACAACTGAAGGTGAATTACTAAAAAAAATGATTAGATGTAAATGTCTCAGGAATGTCAACCTGCCATAAAGGCTTCTAAACTTACTCTCATTTTCTGTACTTACCTTGTCACAGACCAGTAACAAACAGAGCACACACCACACCAGTTAAAAGACCACACCTCCTGGGCACCAACTTAAACCAGAACTTTACAAAAAAAAAAAATTCCCTCTGATTTCAGTGTCATGAACATTGCTCCTGAGCAGCCAGATTACTTTTGTTTTCCTCAAACGTCATAAATTATACAACAACAGGTTAAGCATCCCTAATCTGAAAAACCAAAATGTCCCCAAATCCAAAACTTTTTTAGTGCCAACATGGCACCAGAAGTAGAAAAGTCCACCCCTCTGGTCCCAAGCATTTCAGATAAGGGGTACTCAACCTATAATGGTGACAATGAAGGTGACATCAACACTGCAGAAAAAGTACCTATAGACAACATGCTGGAAATGTGTGAAGGCCTTATTGAAGGGCTAGGGCAGTGTGCATTCATAACAAAACATGAAATCCTGTCAGTTTATAAAATCAAAGACTCGTAAGACAAACATCGTGGCTAATGAGGCAGATGACTCTGGAGGAAACATCTTTAAAAGCCATCCAGGGCCGGGCGCGGTGGCTCAAGCCTGTAATCCCAGCACTTTGGGAGGCCGAGACGGGCGGATCACGAGGTCAGGAGATCGAGACCATCCTGGCTAACACGGTGAAACCCCGTCTTTACTAAAAAATACAAAAAAAAACTAGCCGGGCGAGGTGGCGGGCGCCTGTATTCCCAGCTACTCGGGAGGCTGAGGCAGGAGAATGGCGTGAACCCGGGAGGCGGAGCTTGCAGTGAGCTGAGATCCGGCCACAGTACTCCATCCCGGTGGACAGAGTGAGACTCCGCCTCAAAAAAAAAAAAAAAAAAAGCCATCCAGCAGAACACCCTAGAGGACCCAGTTTCCCAGTCCTTCAGTGCTTCTGATGTTTCTTTTAACCCCCAAAAAATAAGACACAGTAATCTTTTAATCGAAACAAGGCATCACAGATGGAGACTGAGAGCCTGATGCTGTGTGCTGTTGCTGTGATTTACCAGCTGGTACAGGTGTATGGTGATGCTCCTGTGCTGCTTATTCACCCTGACACTTGTTTTCTCGCTGTAATAATGGTGTCATATTTTTTACTGTTACGTGCTTTCATGTGAATAGGTGTAAGACAATAATTGCTTATATGCAGCATATAAATTCAGCCTCAGGAAGGATGGGGATGCCAGACAACTACCGACTGTACACATGCGTGGCTCCAACAGAGTCGCTTTCTGACAGTTCGACGTACACAAACTTTGCTACACACACAAAATTACTTAACGTATTGTATAAAATTACCTTCAGGCTATGTGTTTAAGGTATATGTGAAAACAAATAAATTTAATGTTTAAACTTGGGTCCCACCCCCAAGAGTTGTATACACATTTTTCTACGTATATGAAAATATTTCAAAATCTGGGGAAAAAAAAAATCTGAAACACTTACGCTCCCAAACACTTCAGATAAGGGATATTCAACCTGTACTTGTATGTCCTGTTTGATAAAGGTAATAAAGCTGTGACCTTCTAAGAAAGGATGTACAAGCCCACGCACAGTGGCTCACACCTGGAATCCGAGCATTTGGGGGAGGCCAACGTGGGAAGATTACTTGAGATTAGGAGTTCACAACCAGCTTGGGGAACACAGCGAGACCCCGCCCATACAGAAATGTGTTTAATTAGCCAGGCGTGGTGGTGTACACCTGTAGTCCAGCTACTCAGGAGACTCAGGGGGGAGGATCGCTTGAATGTAACAGTTTGTGGTTACAGTGAGCTGCTCTACTCCAGCCTAGGCAACAGAGTAAGCAGCAAGACCCAATCTCAAACAAACAAGAAAACACAAAATTGTGGCTCAAAGATTATATCTAGGCTTTACTCCTGGCTTCACGTAGAATTCTAGTTCTCACTTGTAATGTCATGATTTATCCATCTGTTTTGAATTCAATTGCATTTTATTATTTTAATCAGCCTCCCTTAAACACAACATTACATTATTTAAAGTAGTGTCATCTAAAATGTTCTGTTAACAAAGGGATCTTAGTGAATTTTGCAACATGAGTAAAAGAATTAATGAGAATGTCGTATTCAGCTTATAGCAGTCCCAAACAAAAACAAAACAAACAACAACAACAAAAAAGAAAATACTTTGAGTGTGCCATGGAGTATAAAAGAGTAAAAAGAAGTCAATCTGTGGCCACCGCCCATGGGGACAACAGGAAACTTGGTGCTGCCCCTTTAAGAAGCAGCCAGGTCAGTGGGAAGAAAAAGAGAAAATGAAAGTCAAAGGGCCGTAAAGAAACAGGTTTTCTTAAATAGCAAATACGAAAATTAAACAGTAATTCTACCTAAATTATTCTCCAAGATAACAAAAAGCAACAGACAACGTTTCAGTCCAGGCTCCCTTGCATGGAGGTGATTAGCTGGAAGCGTCCAGTATGCTGCAGTCTGAGAAGTGACAGCTTTTGCATACTGTCACCAAATTACGATGCAAATTCTATGGGAATCATTAGACCAGCACTCACTGTAAGAAGGAAGATCTGGGATTGACTTTTGGAGCTTCTCAGAGGTTTACTCCGATCCTGTCTTTAACCTGACTGCAGAGCTGCTTTCCCTAGGCCTCTAAAATGCTCTCCTGGGGATTACAGACCACACCCTGGAGCAGTGAATGGGATTCCCCCAACTCAAAATGGCTCCAAAACATCTGCTCTCTCCTTCAACTGCTTCCATTCTCCCTGCTTATCTCAGACCCTTTGGCCCAAACGGCTCCATTCATTCAGTGCCTCATTACACAGTTATTGGGTACTCATCAGGTGCTTAAGCACCGGTGCATGTAAACAAAAGAAGCCTGGTCCTGGAGGCATACTGATTCTGTTAGGGAAGACAGGCAATTTAAGAATACTCACAGCGAGGGGGAATACTGTAATTGAAGTAATTACCAGCCAATTAGGAACAAAAAAAGGAAATGCAGTACTAATAAATGCTGTGCTGCTTGAGAAGGTCAGGGCAGGCTGAAAGTGGAGCACAGGATGAGCCGAGCCGCAGGTTTCCAGGTGGTCAGTAGGCACCACAGTAGGTGTGGGGGAAATCTGGACAGATACAAACATGAGCAAAATTGCGAAAGACAGTGAGGCGGTTAATTTTGTGTGTTAACTAGGATATGCCAACCAGACTTGGTCAAACACCTGCCTAGATGTTGCTCTGAAGGTTATTTTTTAGATGTGATTAACATTTAAATCAGTACACTGAGTAAAGCAGACTACTCCCTATAACGTGAGCATCTACTCAAAGACATTACCCAGGAGGAACAACTAATTCTGCCTCCAGGCAGCCTAGATGTTGGACTGGAGCTGCAACATCAACTCTTTCCTGTGCTTCTAGCTTGCCAGCCCACCCTGCAAATCTCAGACTTGCCAGCCCCCACAATCACATGAACCAATTCCTTCAAAATCAATCAATCAATCAATATCTCTCTCTCCATATATATCTATATACTCCATTGGTTCTGTTACTCCAGAGAACTATGACTAAAGTGGATATGGTGAATTCAAGAAACTATCAGTTTTGTAAAACACATACACACAAGCTGGGGTGCATGTGGTGCAAAGGCAGGAAAGTGCTAGTCACAAAGGGACTGAGACACTGGGGAAGTTACACTCCCCCCAGGGCAAGAGACAGCCACCAACAGTTTGAACTGAGGAGTGATCATCTGACATGATCAGATGGCCACTCCAGCTAAAACTCACTGGCAGCAAATGAATGGAAAAGAGAGAGACTAGAAGCAGAAGACCAGGTAGGAGGTTACTACAACAGCCCAGGCAGGACAAGGTAACTGATGTGGGCAGGGAAAGAACCAGAGATGACACCGCTACCAAAGTTATCAGTGGGATAAAATCAACAGGACCTGCCGGTGGAGGAGTGAGGGGGAAGGAGGAAGACAGGATGACTCCAAGATTTCTGACTTTGGCTCTCAAATGGATTGTGGTCCTGCTTTGAACTAGGATGGGGAAAAACACAGAGATGATAGAAGGGAGGGACATGTGGAGTAGGAGATGTCTATGAAATACCTACATGGAAATGTTGAGGCATTTGGAATTCAGGGTCTGGAACACAGGAAACAAATCTGGACTGGAGCCAATGCTTTGGGAATCACAAGGGCAGAGTGGCTGCAGCTATGGACATAGAAAGTGAACAAAGTAGAAGAGAGCCAGGAATGGTATGTTAAGACACACTAACCTGCAAGGGTGGGCAGAACAAAGCACTGACAGAGAGATACAAGGAAAACCAGCAGAGGAGGGAAAATCAAGAGGAAAAGTAACAGTGATAACACATGCCAACAAAACAAGTAAGACAGGGACTGAAGTTACAGAGTTTAGTAATGAAAGATAATTTAGATGATCTTACATAACAACGGTTTAGGGTATGATGGGAAAAGTAACCAAATATAATGAGTTGACCAGTCCCTAAGAGATAAGAAAATGGACATAGTGACTGAAGCCACTGGGTTGTGAAACAAAGGCTAGGGAAATAATGAGAAGGATACTGACAGCCTGTTGTGGAACCCAAGAAATTGTCCACACTTATTAACACAGGTGTTGGGTTACTCCACTTCATCTTTAATTCAGCCCTGTTGCAGGGATCCCTAATGCAGAACACTGACCACAGGGTCACAATGACGTCTAGACATTAGACTCAGACAACTTGGCATTTTCAGTTGGGTGATGATGTTGGAAACTGTTTACAATTTGCAACCTAACTGCTTCCCAAATAAAAGATCTCAAATGATGCTTCTCATAGGAGGAATACATTTATTCCAAAGAGTGTACTGAGTAGTTTTTAACTATTTTACATATAATTTTATAGTTATAGGAGCAAAGATCAGTGATCAGAAATATTTTGTGTACAAATTTGGTATTATGTCTCAGACAGAGAAAAAAATCCTAAGTATAGCATTTGTTAATGAACACCAAGTACCTTCATAAAAACATGTTTATTTGAACTTGCAAATAAGAGTTAGTTGTTTACTCTTATCGAAATTATAGCAAGCCGGGCGCGGTGGCTCACGCCTGTAATCCCAGCACTTTGGGAGGCTGAGACGGGCGGATCACGAGGTCAGGAGATCGAGACCATCCTGGCTAACATGGTGAAACCCCGTCTCTACTAAAAAATACAAAAAACTAGCCGGGCGAGGTGGCGGCGCCTGTAGTCCCAGCTACTGGGGAGGCTGAGGCAGGAGAATGGCGGGAACCCGGGAGGCGGAGCTTGCAGTGAGCTGAGATCTGGCCATTGCACTCCAGCCCAGGCGACAGAGCAAGACTCCGTCTCAAAAAAAAAAAAAAAGAAAGAAAGAAATTATAGCATGTCTTCAGGAAAGGAATTCTAGGCCAAAGCAGACTAATGTTCAGGACAGACAAGAGTCAAATATGAATGAATATTTATCAATATTATGTGCCGGACACTGTGTCCTTTACCCTCTACCTATGGCTAGTATCATCATCCTCACTTTACAAAAGAGAAAACTGAGGCACAGAGAGGGTGAATAATTACTTGAAAGTCACAGAACTGAGAACTAGCAGAGAGGAGATTTGAATGCACGTGCATCTGCACAATTTCAGACACTACCTGAGATTAACAGTAAGCCTTGGCCGGGCGTGGTGGCTCACGCCTGTAATCTAATCACTTTGGGAAGCTGAGGTGGGTAGATCGCTTGGGTCCAGGAGTTCAAGAGCAGCCTGGGCAACATGGTGAAACCTCGTTTCTATAAAAAATGCAAAAAAAATTAGCTGGGCGTGGTAGTGCACAACTGGGGTCCCAGCTACTCGGGAGGCTGAGGTTGAAGGACTGCCTGAGCTGGGGAAGTCAAGGCTGCTGTGAGCCAAGACTGCACCATCACACTCCATCCTGAGTAACCAAGAAAGACCCTGTCTCAATAAATAAACAAACAAATAAATAAGCCTTTAGCCCATGATCTTATTAAAGACAGAAGTGCCCCCTAACTTGTACTTTAACGTGCTGTCTTGATCCCTGCAACAAAGCTGAACTAAAGATGGAGTGCAATACCAAACAGCCCCTAACTTATACTTTCTCCTGCTCCTATGCCACAGCTCTCTTCCACAAGTTCATTGTGACAGGTTCTAGGCTGTTCTATGCAAATGATGAGTCATTTGCCAACCCTTACATTTTCCGGCTTGCATCCGGATCAGTGTATTTGCTGTAAAACAACCAACACGGATGATCAATATTACAGCACAAAGGAAGTAAAAAGCACTTGATTATCCAGTAGGGTAGGGTTCAGAAAAGAATGATTGTAAAATCCTGCCATGCAGTAGAATAAGGAAATGTTTCAAGGGGTTTGTTGGAAAAGTGCCAGCTTCCATCTGGACCACGATCTACAAACACCATTAATGCTCCTATCATAACTATGTAAATAAGATTCCACTGTTTGTTCTCTGAAATCTCCTGGGACACAATGACTACCTAGTAGGTAATCAGACTTTGACCACAGGAGAGCCAAGGACTGCCATTCCAGCTCTCCTGCCATTCTCACCTCCTGGCAGGTGAACTCTGCTCCCATTCCAACCCCTGAAAGCCTAACCTAAGAAGAGAAAAAAAAAAGAGAGGGGAATAGAAAAGAAAAAACCGTGAAAAGAAAGAAATGAAGGAGAGGGAGAAAACAAAGAGGAGGGAGAAAGGAAACAAATAATTATGCTAGGGGAAGGTTCTGATAGACCAACACTGAGCCAGGCCATCCCAGCTTTCACTCTCTTCTGGACACTCACCAACAACATACTTTATTTTTGTCAGAATTGCCCTTGGGTGAGGCATCCTGATTCCTGGGTAAAAATAATATGAAACCCGTGAAGTTAGAGCCTCTTCTAAAGTAAAGACCCAGAATGCAGTTCACTAATTTTGAAAAAATTTGTCAGAACTGTAGGAGACCTGTGAGATCATGATTGCTGTTTGCATCTAAGAGTTAGATTCTGCCTGTGATAACTGTCCGTAAGGGTAACATTCCAACTAAATTTTCGCATTACTTTGTGCTACAATTTTTTAATCCAGTTAATGAAGTGCTTTCACAGAGTATATCATTAACAAAAGTTAATCGATAAATAATCCAGAGCAATAGTCCCAACAAAAAAGATATCATAACCTTCCCATCAGAATATGCAGAAATGGAATATGAATATCTGGAAATGCAAACTTCAGTAAACATCACAGGAATTTTTTTAAGTGTTTGCATATACCATGTCCAAAACTAATGAACTCTGATTCCACCAGCACTTACTCTCTTAAATTATATCACTCAAAATAACATGAAACTATTAAAAACACCTAACATGTGAACTAAAATATACACGCAAATGTCTACGACAATCCTAATAGGAGGTGCTAAGCTGGTTAACTAACAATATCTCTTGAGGCTGGGATTTTCCTCACCCTAGAACCCCAGATGCATTCATTCCTGCAGTTCCTTGTACTCAGTCAGTACTTGATGACTCTAAAAGAATCATCTAGGAATTATTCCAGATCCAATTTAAGTTCCATACTCAATTCTAGGCGAGTAACATTTGCTGAAAAGCAGTGAAGTCAATCAGTAACAAGTTAGTCAAAACAATGAAAAGATAATGGAGACAGTAATTACTTCTGAGCGATGTGATTACAGGTGTTAGTTTTTTTCCCCGCTGAAACTTTATATCCTCCTATACTTCCGATTTTTCAGCACTGAACATTATTTTTACTATTCTGAATAAATGTTAAGGAAAAAAGTTTATGAAATATATATTTCCATATATATGTCATATATATATAAAATGTTTCAAGTCACTACCCACAGTCACCATAAATGAGTGGTTCTCAACCCCAGCCTCACTTTTCAAACACCTCAGAATGTTTTTAAAAACAGTCAGATCCAAGTCCTGCCCTAAGCCCACTGAACTGCATAGAAGAGCCAAGAGTTATTCAACGTGCCCAAGTAACTCTATTGCACCACCACCATCAGAACTATGCTTTATGGATGCTTCAACTACAAATGGCAACTTTCTTATTTTGGAGAGGACTGAAATCAAAGGTCAGAATAGCAACAAAAAAGCAAAGTATTCTTTTGGAACAAGCTCCAAATCTAGAGAAACAGCTGATTCTAGTGAGAATTTCAGTAATTCCTAGAGATTGACTGTGGAAAAGGCAAGCACAGCAGGAGACACCTGAGATTGCACTGGACGCAGGGAGTGAGGTACCAGCTGTGGCTGACACTATAGGACAGAGCGGAAAGGCCAGAGCTGGTTTCCCTGGGATTCCAGAACAGAGGCTGTGCCACACAGGGGTCCCCTGGGTCACAATGGCAGCTGAATCTCAGTGGCCATGAGAGCAAGGCAACGACAGGGCCAGCTCCCCAGGGTCGATAAAAGTGCAGCTGCCCAGCACTCCCCTTGCTGTCCACACATAGGATCTCCTACCTGCTTCCATCTTCAGTTCTGCAGCATTTCCAGGGAACATGGGTAGTTAACACACAACCATGCTCAATGAGAGTCAACCTGTGGCTGTGCGGCCCTTTCTCGGCACGTGGTCCAGGCCTGTGCAGGGTCTACACAGTGCAGTATAAGGGAAAAGGAAGGCAAACAGCTTCTTACACCTCCCTCTGAGTGCTGAACCTGGACAAAATGTACCCCTCTTAGCACCTTTAGGAACTTTTCCTTGAGAAACAAAAACGGCAGACCCCTGTCTGAGCATGCTTGGTTCCTCTTCGATATAAAGTGCAAACCTGTGTCAACTTCTGTGTCACTCAGGATTAAATGTTTATGACATCCCACCACTGATCTAAAAGGCTACATTCACAGAGGAAAACGAAGACTGAAAAGCCAACACCAACACCACCCTTCTGTGCTTCTCAGCACTTCTGGGCCTTCACATCCTCCTTTTCCTCCCCCACCTTTATAAGCACTCCCCTTTTCTTCAGTGTACACTCCAAACCCTCTCCATCCCATCTTAAGTGATCTGCCTTGAGCTGAGCCCACTTTTTAAAACAGGTAAAACTGCTTTTGAGAGAAAGAAACATTTCTTTCTCATGCAGAGTACAATGAAGAAAGCAGCCCCTTCCCCATCCCCAGGGCAGTCATGCCTCCTTCCACCTAAGCTTGGTGAGCTTTGGAACTGGTGGTACGAACTGATCCAAAGGGTGTGCTTTAACAAATCCTTCCAAAGAAAACTTGGAAATCAGCTATTTAAACTTGGAGCCCACTTCTCTGTAGGAAGGGCATTCACTTGAATACAAATTTAGTTCCTGAGCCATAATGTACAGTGTTAAGAGTCACCCTGAAGAACGCATTAGCTGCATGGAATGGCTTTCTCAGTTCAACTGTGTAGTGTTGTAGAGTTCCCTTTTTTCCCCTGGAATTAGCCCCAATATCCCCTGTTGACAGTTTCAACAAGTGGGTCCAGGTATGACATCTGAGAAGCGAGTAAAATAAGGCTCCAATCGACAACGGGGCAATGCAAGTGGCCAGGCAGCCAGGCTCTGGGCAGCAACCACCACAGAGGCCGGCTCCCGAAGGCAAACACTCTGACTGACATGATGAAGTGGAGAAAGGGAAGGGGGAGAAGGCAGGAAGAGCAAGAGTCCCTGAAGCAAACTTCTAGTGGTGGGTTCTCCGTGCTCCACTTTTCCCCAGGGCTTCAGTGCAGACAGGGTGTCCAGAGGTAGGACACTGCCTGCATCCAGTCTGGTACACAAGAAAAACCAAAGTGATCCTCCAGGATAACAATGTTCCCATTTCCAGAACATCATTATGCAAGGCACCTTCTTTCATCCTAGTACAGAGAAGCGTGGTTCAAAAAGACTCAGAAGTTTGCCCATGGGCTGTGTATGGTGATTCATGCCTGTAATCCCAGCACTTTGGGAGGCCAAGATATGAGAATCACTCGAGCCCAGGAGCTCAAGACCAGTCTGGGCAACACAGAGAGATCCTGTCTCTAAAAAAAAAAAAATACAAAAATGAGTCAGGTGTGGTGGCGCACACCTGTGATCCCAGCTACTCAGCAGGCTGGGGTGGGAAGATTAGTTGAGCCCAGCATGTCCAGGCTGCGTTAAGCAAAGATCATGCCACTGTACTCCAGCCTGGGCGAGAGCAAGATTAAAAAAAAGTAAATTTCCCTGTGACACCCAATGAGTATTGAGGTCAGGAATCAAACTCATGTTCATCTTTCTCTCCTCTCCCTTTACAGATTTATCTTGATTCCAAGGCCAGAATTCAGGTACCAGAAATGGGTACTTTGCCCAGATCATCCCTGATAAAAATGTTTGCCTATTAACATAATCTTATTACAACTAAAGAGAAAACAAAACCTGTTGAGCTATAAGATAATCTTTCAAAGCATTATTTGTTTGCTCTACCTGAAGAATACTAAATTGTAACCCAGTCATCCAGCATGAGCCTCTACTTCTAAACCTCGAAGGCTTATTCCTGCCTAGAGCCCCAGGGAAGCAGCTTCTGCCTCCACATTCCAAGCTGCTAGGGAAACAACAATGCTGCCTCTTCCACTACAGGCATTTCCAGACTCCTCTGAAGACCCCTCTCCAGAGTCCACAGTTGGCTTCCTCCTCAGAGTCCTGCCACAGGATTAATTCCCGAAATCTTTCCCAAATCCAAATGTTAAGCATTATCTACATTAGTCAATGTCCTACTAAAGTTTCCATTATACATGCTATAAATTTTGACTTAGGAAAACTAAAAATCTAGACACTTTTATTATCTACGTATATTTACATCTATTTTCTGAAACGTACATTTAAAGAGAAAAAAACCACAGTCCATAAAGGTTAAGTGATCTCCACTCTTCAAAGACCTAAGCAGTAATCTCAGGTTTCCTGGACCCATCCCTAAAGTCCTCCACTAACAGCAATGTCCTATATAGAGAATCCGGTAAGATTTCTAGTTGGGCTCCCAATTATTTCCCTGGTCTAGATAAAATACTTCCTTGTTTTTAGCAACTCAAATCAAATTTCCCATAATAACAATCTGGCAATAGTATACACTTTTGGTAATGCTTAAATAGGTTAAAAACTGTATGTTCAAACATCAGTAAATATTAAAAGACAACTCAATGGAAAGAAAATACTATATAAATTTAAATAATTTGAACTCACTAAATTAGTCAAAATAGCAAAATTGATAAGGGATAAAATAAAAAATCACTGTTGTCCGCAAAAAAGCTGAAAGGAAAAAAAGAGGGACTTCAATACTTCCTATTTCTCCTTTTCAAGGTTTATATTGAAATGTAGAAATGCAAAACTTTACAAAAATCTATGTATTATTACTTCCCCTCAAAAACAACCCCCAAAACCTTCCCATCCACCTTGAGAAATTCACTTAATGCATTTAGCATTCTCTTCCCCCTGTACCTCCCCCTAATGCCCAGGGTGGACCAACTCCCAAAGCCAGCGGGATGCCTAAGTCAACATTATAAGGACAGGGGGACAAGAAAGAGTGCCCAGTCAAAACAAGAAGAAGATGTGTCACCACCCAGAAGCTCCCCAAAACTTGATTTCAGTTTCAAGTTCCCAAGTTAAACCTGAAACACCACAATAATGATTTGAATATTCCTTCCAAGCACACTCAGAGACTAGGGAGAGCTGCAGAAACAGAGCTGTAAGGATTCCCTCGGGATCTTGACGCCTAGGTTCTGCTAGTATATTCTTTGTGAGGTATGAAAAGTGCCTAAGGGCCAGAAACAGTGGCTCACACCTGTTATCTCAGCAGTTTAGGAGGCCCGAGGTGGGCAGATGGCTTGAGCTCACAAGTTTGAGACCAGCCTGGGCAATATGGCAAAACCCCATCTCTACAAAAATAAAAATAGAAAAAGTAGCCAGATATGGTAGAGCCCACCCAAAGTCCCAGGAACTCAGGGGGCTGAGGTGCGAGAATGGCTTGAGCCCAGGAGGCGGAGGTTGCAGTGAGCTGAGATGGCTCCACTGCTTTTCAGCCTGGGCAAAAGAGCCAGACCTTGTCTCAAAAAAAAAGAAGCCTACGGAATTTGCCCAGCATGCCAAAGGAAGTGGTTAAAAATGAAATCTGAAACAACAAACAAACGAATGCTTACCAAGCACCTTTTATGGTGCTCAATATCAAATGGGTACCAGGAAGGATGAAGTACTATAAAGTAACTCCAAATTCTTCCAGACAGCCCTGGTTTCCAACATTCAGTTGCACTCTAGATCATTTATATATGAGATAATGTGTGTCCTACCTTGGAGTCAAGAAAACAAAAACGGTCACCACAGTTTGAAGACATGATCCCTATCCCCAAGAAGTTCATATTTCAGTTCTGAGCACATGAAATCAGATAAATGAAATTGTTTTTCATTTCAGAATCTGAACAAATGAAATTGGACAAATGAAATTTTTTAATAGTATTCAATAGGTGGTTCCCAAATGCACTCTATGGACTAATGCCAATCCATGACACATTCTTAACCCGTTCTTCAGCAAAATGAAAAAAATGGAAATGAGAAAAAGTAGTTCACATAGCCAAAAGTATATAACTTGGTGAGTGTTCTTTATTCTGGGAGCATGTTCTTCTTACATTTTGGTGTGTAAAACTTTTTTTTTTAATTACTGTGACAGCAGATAGCAATTTGTTATTCCTAAGATTCTTACTTTCAAAATAACCTAGCCACCACATATCAATCTCAAGTTTTTACCAGTCTCTGTAAAATCCAAAACTCCATGCGCTACTGACCTTCAGGATTTTTACTCATTTATTCTCCTAGACCCCAAAACGGGGTACAACAGGAAACACCTTATCCTCAATTCCTGATGCCACTTTTGAAACATCAAACCGTAACAATCTTTGTTTCTCAGCACTTACCACCCATGAAATTTACTTACACCACTCTAATCAAAATCACCACCTCACTGGTGTGATCAACCACTCACATCCACTTCCGTGTTTCTTAGAGGACTTCAAAACTGGTTTCCCATCTCTCTGTCCACCATCATACATATCATCACTTTCTATCACTGTTCAGGTGGGAAGCCACAGAAACCAATCTGCAGCTAATTGAATCAGAAATCTATGAAAGCTACCGTGCAGACTGAAGAAGATGACTGAGAGGCTTCACACTGCGGAACAGCTCCCGGAGAACAGAACTGCAGTGACAGAGACGGCACTGCTGCAGCACCAGCGCCAGTGCAGGACTGGATGCTCATGCCCACCTCAGGCCTCCAGATGCCCGAGACCTTCTCCCCTTCAGCCTCTTCCATAACCACAGTACTCCTTTCCTCCAACGGCTTCTCCCCTGACTGCATAGAAGCCCATTTCCCCTCCATCACGGAAAAAAACCTTTCCCAGATCTAAGCAAAAGGGAAAAACATGCAAGACAGAATGTAAATTTGTGCTGCCAGGGGCTGGAAAAGGAGGGGATGGGGAGTGATTGATTATGGGAATGGGCTTTCCTTTGTAAAAGGAGTGATGAAAAAGTGTTCGGGAACGATAGCGGTGAAGACGGCACAACCTTGTAGATGTACTAAATGTCAGTAATGATAAATTGTATGTTGTGTTACCACCAAAACAACAAAAACGTCTCTGGCCTGCCTCAGATTCCACGACATTACTCAGTACTTTTATTCTCTCTCCTCTCCCCTCCCTCCCTAGCTTCCTTCTCTTCCAAACCTGAAATGCAAATATTTTCCTCCTTCTCACTCTCATCTTTCTGTCTCCATATTCTCTCATTTGGAGATATCACCTATGACCAGTAGCAATTCCACTATCCACCCTAAGGAAGAGAGCTCTACAGCAAATCTTCGAAAACTTCTTCAGTGAAGAGCCAGATAGTAAACATTTCAGGCTTTCAAAGCCACACAGTCTCTGTTGCAGCTATTTAACTCTATGTGGAAGCAGCCAGAAACAATAAGTAAACAGATGTTCTGTGCTCTAACAAACCTTTATTTACAAAAACAGGACCAGCCGTGGTGGCTCACGCCTGTAACCCCAACACTTTGAGAGGCCAAGGTGGGCAGATCAGGCAGATCACTTGAAGTCAGGAGTTCCAGACTAGCCTGGCCAACATGGAGAAACCCCAATTCTACTAAAAATACAAAAATTAGCCAGGCGTGGTGGCAGGCGCCTGTAGTCCCAGCTACCCAGGAGGCTGAGGGATGAGAATCTCGTGAACCCAGGGCAGGGCAGAAGTTACAGTGGGCAGAGATTGCACCACTGCACTCCAACCTGGGCAACAGAGGGAGACTCCGTCTCGAAAAACAAAAACAGGAGGCAGGTGGACTTGGTCCAGCGGAAAGTTTGTCGATCCTGCTCTACAGTATGATACGCTGCACATCCACGTTCCCATCACTTCTTATCTGCAGTATATTCCTCCAGGATTTCTGAGGAGGTGTGAACTCCAGATGTCATTCAACAAATATCTACTGAGAGCCCACCATATTCCAGACACTGCACTAGGGATACAGCAGTAAAATACAGTCTTGTCCTCATGGATTTACAGAAACTGAATGTCAATGGGACCAACCATAAAAATAAACACAACAAACAAAACAAAAACCCTTACTTCTCCTGACTTCCCCAATCCAACAATCCAATCGGTAGCTAAGTCCTTTTATTCTCCTCTCACAGCTTTCTTATTCCTTCCTATCCATCATATATGAGGCTTCACCAAAAACAAGCATTCCTTGTGTACAAAAAGCAGACTCTCTTAAATAAAATATGCAGATTTCTAGATATTTCAATGATAACATCAAAACTCAGGAAAATCAAAACAAGATCCTACTGGGAGGCTGAGGCGGGCGGATCACCTGAGATCAGGAGTTCGAGACCAGCCTGGCCAACATGGTGAAACCCCGTCTCTACTAAAACTACAAAAAATTACCTGGGCATGGTAGTGGGCGCCTGTAATCCCAGCTACTCAGGAGGCTAAAGCAGGAGAATCACTTGAACCCAGTAGGCGGAAGTTGCAGTGAGCCGAGATCGCACCACTGCACTCCAGCCTGGGCAAGAGCGAAACGCCGTATCAAAAAAAAAAAGATCCTAGCAAACTTACAAGATTTGAAAAGACATAAATTTCCTGATCTCCAGGGCAGGCCCTATTAGCATATGGTAGACACTAGACAAACATACTCAAAAATGATAGAAGTAATCTCTAAATGAAGGCATGAGAGTTTACATCAGGTACAATTATAAAGCAAAAAAAGAGAAAGCACTGAAATTAATGCAAGAGGTTTACAGTCACTCAGTGAGTAAATTAAAAACAAGTGATGACCTGTAATACCAGCACCTTGGGAGGCCAAGGCAGACGGATCACCTGAGGTCTGGAGTTCCAGACCAGCCTGACCAACATGGAGAAACCCCATCTCTACTAAAAATACAAAATTAGCCGGGCATGGTGGCGCATACCTGTAATCCCAGCTACTCTGGAGGCTGAGGCAGGAGAATCGCTTGAACCCAGGAGGCGGAGGTTGCTGTGAGCCGAGATCGCGCCATTGCACACCAGCCTGGGCGACAAGAGCGAAACTCCGTCTCAAAAAAAAGGGTGATGATATGTGTACTACACAAAGGGGCCAGATAAGGAAGGGAAGGTTTCAGCCAATGGAGTTAGAATCATCCCCTCAGGGGTGATGAGGAAGCAGGCTATTCTTCTTCAGGGCTGGAAAAATGTCCTTCTGAGCTAGAGTTCTTCAGGCCAACTGAGACTAATTATCAGATTAAACCTACTAAAAGTTTCCGCAAAGCCAAACCTACTATAGTTCCCGTGCCTATACACACAGGGAAATATAAAATGCCTCCCCCAGGGACAATGCCCATTCATTCATTCCATACTAAGCACCCAAATCCAGGTCTTATCATTCTGTTCTTCAAGCAAAAAGAAAACAAATGCAAAGCTGGAGCTCCCCATAGACTGCATGGAGAAATAAGAGGAAAACTGGGGCCAGGCACAGCAGCTCAAACCTGTAATACTAGCACCTGGAGAGGCTGAGATGGTAGAATTGCTTCAGCCTAGGAGTTTGAAACTAGCCTGAGCAGCACGGCAAGATCCCACCTTAACAACACAATTAAAAACACACACACCCACAAAAATTAGCTAGGCGTAGTGGTGCCCATCTGTTATCCCAGCTTCTCGGGAGGCTGAAGCCAAAAGATCACTTGAGCGCACGAGGTTGAGGCTCCAGTGATCTGTGTTTGCACCCCTGCACTCCAGCCTGGGCAAGACCCTGTCTCGAAGAAAAAAAAAAGAGGAAAACTGGTCTGCCTTGTCAATCTGATAAGTTTCAGGAACAAGACAAACAAACAGCGTTGGGAGCCAGTTCTCTATGGGTCTTTCCAGTTTCTGCATGTCTTATGAGCAGGTTGTACTGACAGCTTTTATCGGCTACTATCTTTCCTGTACAGGACATCTGTAGATAGTATTTTAAGATAGCAATAGTGTTTCTCTCTGGAGCAGAAGGAAGATTTGTTTGCTATGGAGAATAATAAAAATAATGTCTCCCTCAAAGCAAAAGCTGGGTAGGTTTATTAGTTCCCTTATAAAAAATTGGGGTTTCCCAATCTCAGATTTCCTCAACCGTGGTGCATACCCACTGCATGGACAACATCCACCTAGACCCACCCAGCCACCGTGTTGCCCACATGGTCTTTGGGGGGCAAGAAAATACTATAAAAACAGAGCTGTCACAAACATGAAGTTCATACTGCCTGCTGACCCAGGAGTGCTGTGTCTTCTGCCATCATCCATGGAATTTTAGGAAGCTAACTTGTTAGCCTGCAAGTAAAGTAAAATCTCAGGCCTCCCACAACTCTTGACAAACAGGGTTTCCACTGTCTTTCTCCTTGACTGGGTTTACTCCAATAGGCGTATATGCCACACTTGCATTTTGACCTGCAGGTCTCTTGCAACAAAGCTTCCATTTTGAAGGATTCCACTCTAAACTACAATAAATATGTTTATCATTATTGATCACCAAAAAATACTACTAGTGTCTGCACATACCTGTAAACTTCCAATTCATCATTTTTACAGATGTAAAAATATAGTTTGAATAAAGTAACATTAAAAATCTAACTTCTTTTGTGAAAAGTTATAGAAATACAGCACCCTTCTAAGAAACATAGAAAAATCATGTTTTGATGTTAAAAGATTTCTAAAAGTGCCAATTAAAGGCTTTTTCACGGAGAACTACAAACCACTGCTCAGTGAAATCAAAGAGGACACAAACAAATGGAAGAACATACCATGCTCATGGATAGGAAGAATCAATATCGTGAAAATGGCCATACTGCCTAAGGTTATTTATAGATTCAATGCCATCCCCATCAAGCTACCAATGAGTTTCTTCACCGAATTGGAAAAAAACTGCTTTAAAGTTCATATGGAACCAAAAAAGAGCCCGCATTGCCAAGACAATCCTAAGTCAAAAGGACAAAGCCGGAGGCGTCACGCTACCTGACTTCAAACTATACTACAAGGCTACAGCAACCAAAACAGCATGGTACTGGTACCAAAACAGAGATATAGACCAATGGAACAGAACAGAGCCCTCAGAAATAATACCACACATTTACAGCCATCTGATCTTTGATAAACCTGAGAAAAACAAGAAATGGGGAAAGGAATCCCTATTTAATAAATGGTGCTGGGAAAATTGGCTAGCCATAAGTAGAAAGCTGAAACTGGATCCTTTCCTTACTCCTCATACGAAGATTAATTCAAGATGGATTAGAGACTTAAATGTTAGACCTAATACCATAAAAACCCTAGAAGAAAATCTAGGTAGTACCATTCAGGACATAGGCATGGGCAAGGACTTCATGTCTAAAACACCAAAAGCAACGGCAGCAAAAGCCAAAATTGACAAATGGGATCTAATTAAACTAAAGAGCTTCTGCACAGCAAAAGAAACTACCATCAGAGTGAACAGGCAACCTACAGAATGGGAGAAAATTTTTGCCATCTACTCATCTGACAAAGGGCTAATTTCCAGAATCTACAAAGAACTCAAACAAATATACAAGAAAAAAACAAACAACCCCATCCAAAAGTGGGGAAAGGATATGAACAGACATTTCTCAAAAGAAGACATTCATACAGCCAACAGACACATGAAAAAATGCTCATCATCACTGACCATCAGAGAAATGCAAATCAAAACCACAATGAGATACCATCTCACACCAGTTAGAATGGCAATCATTAAAAAATCAGGAAACAACAGGTGTTGGAGAGGATGTGGAGAAATAGGAACACTTTTACACTGTTGGTGGGATTGTAAACTAGTTCAACCATTATGGAAAACAGTATGGCAATTCCTCAAGGATCTAGAACTAGATGTACCATATGACCCAACCATCCCACTACTGGGTATATACCCAAAGGATTATAAATTATGCTACTACAAAGACACATGCACACGTATGTTTATTGCGGCACTATTCACAATAGCAAAGACTTGGAATCAACCCAAATGTCCATCAGTGACAGACTGGATTAAGAAAATGTGGCACATATACACCATGGAATACTATGCAGCCATAAAAAAGGATGAGTTTGCGTCCTTTGTAGGGACATGGATGCAGCTGGAAACCATCATTCTTAGCAAACTATCACAAGAAGAGAAAACCAAACACCGCATGTTCTCACTCATAGGTGGGAACTGAACAATGAGCTCACTTGGACTCGGGAAGGGGAACATCACACAATGGGGCCTATCATGGGGAGGGGGGAGGGGGGAGGGATTGCATTGGGGAGTTATACCTGATATAAATGATAAATTGATGGGTGCTGACGAGTTGATGGGTGCAGCACACCAACATGGCACATGTATACATATGTAACAAACCTGCACGTTATGCACATGTACCCTAGAACTTAAAGTATAATAAAAAATAAAAAATAAAAAAATAAAAAAAATAAATAAAGGCTTTTTCACTCAGCATTAAGGAACATATTTCTGTTAAACATGATCAATCAATTCATTTCACATTATAATCAAACCCAGTGCTCAAGCATAATATATATATAATACAAGCAAGCTTTGGTGGTTCATTTTCCCAAGTGTAATTAGTCAGTATAAAGAAATACTTTCTATAAATCCCTAGTAAATACCTTTATTTTTTCACTCTTAAGTTTAAAAGAACTTAGCAAGAAGATCTGAGAAAGGATTCCCCTAAAATCACATGTGGTAAATTGTTTAAAAGGCACACTATGAAGAGTCTGAAACAAATGAGGTAAATACCCTTCAGCCAAGAACATCACTGCATATAAAATCATCTAACCTCAAGTCTATGTAACTCAGTTTTACATAAGTAAATGCCAAAATAATATCCTGGAAAGCTGAGTCATTTCAATGAGTAAATTTATATAAACAATTGGGTTACTACTTATGGTAAGTCACAAGATTTTGGCAGGAAAATTGCTTATTGGCTTGCCAAAAACTAGGTTTGGCACACTGGTGCCCCACTGCCAAGAACATTACTGATAATCAGCTTTCTATCCTATAGGATTACCTTTCAGACATGTTTTACTCATTCATTTTCTATGTATTAAGCTTATATAGGAATGATTAGTGCAACTGAGCACCTTACTTCTGGAAGTGCGGGATTCCCAAAATTCCTCAAGAAAGGAAGAAAAGCATGAGAAATTGTAAATTGGAAGTATCTTTTTTTTTTTTTTTTTTGAGACAAAGTCTAGCTCTGTCACCCAGGCTGGAGTACAGTGGTACAGTCTCGGCTCACACAAGCTCTGCCTCCCAGGTTCAAGCGATTCTTCCACCTCAGCATCCCGAGTACCTGTGATTCCAGGCACCTACCACCATGCTCGGCTAATTTTTGTATTTTTAGTAGAGATGGGGTTTCTCCACATTGGCCAGGGTGGTCTTGAACTCCTGGCCTCAGGTGATCTGCCCACCTCGGCCTCCCGAAGTGTTGGGATTACAAGCATGAGCCACCGCGCCCCACCTGGAAGTATCTTTAACAAGGTTTTGGCATTAGGAATTGCAAACAATCAACAAATAAATAAAGGAGAAAGAAAGCAGAAAACTGAAGTATACTAAGAATAGCCTGGTAAACTGAAGGGAAAGTGTTAGTTTTCTTGCCTTGTAAATAAGAGCTACAGAAAGTTCTGGGAGACAGGAAAGAAGACTGGCTAAAGGTACAGCACAGCAGCATGGCCACCTTTAGGACTTGCCCACTCCACAGCAGCCACCTCTGATCACATTGCCCAAGTCATTTTTAAGACAAAGAAGCCAGGTGCAGTGGCTCACACCTGTATTATCAGCACTTGGGAGGCCAAGGCCAGATGATCGCTTGGGGCCAGGAGTTTAAGACTAGCCTGGTCAGCTGGTGAGATCCTGTCTCTCCAAAAAAAAAAAAAAAAAATTAGTAAAAAATTAGCCAGGTTTGGTGGCACAACCTCCAGTCCCAGCTACCAGGGAGGTTGAGGTGGGGGGATCACCTGAGCCCAGGAGTTCAGGGCTGCAGTGAGTTATGACTGCACCACTGCACTTCGAACTCCAGAGGAACAAAATAATTCACTGTCTTCCCCGAGAAAACTGATTTGCCTGCCCAGTGACTGCATTTCTGGCCATAGTATTACCATCCAACTGTCACCAAAATGTGTTTGCATCCTTGATCTCATTATCCTTCTATTACAGGAGCTGGTGTTTCTGCTTCCATCCTTTTACTATTCTCATTCATCCTACATACCCCTAACTGCATTCCCAAGCACTTCTCCATCCTTCCCTCATTCCTTCCATTGTGAGAACTTATACATACTAAATAAGAATTATCACTTCATAAACAATATATGCCAAGAACAGTGGTAGGCCTTATTATAACATGATCATCATTTTTAGTCCACACACAAATTTGTGATGTGGGCATAATTAACTCCATTTTTCTACCCAAGAAAAACTCAAGAATTTAAAACTCCTTCCTCTATCCTAATTTCCCTGCTTTGATCATTATGCATTACACGCATGTACCAAAATATCACACATACCCCACAAATATGTACAATTATGATGTACCAGTTAAAAAAAATCATTCCTCACCAAAAAGTCACTTCATTCATTTGATATGTCCTACAAAGATGGACAGCTCTGATTTTTCACTCTATTCTTACAAATTCTGACAACATACAACTCATATGAATTTCTTCTTAGTTTACAAACTTAATTTCAAATTCAATAAAATTAGTAGTTCACTGGTTTCATTTTTTAAAAATTATCCTGGCCGGGCATGGTGGTTCACGCATACAATCCCAGCATTTTGGGAGGCCGCGGTAGGTGGATGACTTGAGGCCAAGAGTTCAAGACCAGCCTAGTCAACATGGTGAAAACCCAACTCTACTAAAAATACAAAAATTAGCTGGGCATGGTAGCGCACACCTGTAATCCCAGCTACCCGGGACACTGAGGCATAAGAATCACTAGAATCCGGCACATGGAGATTGCAGCGAGTGAGATCGTACCACCACTGCACTCCTGCCTAGGCAACAGAGTAAGACTCTGTCTCAAAAAAAAAAAAAAATCCAGTTGGTTTTATGTCTAAAACTGCAATTAAATTACTGTGCTGCTTAAATATAAAGATAGTTGTATAATTTCTCTATAGTACACATAAACAATCATAAATCAGCATGTAATCCAAACAAGACACTACTGTAGACTAGGAGCAGACCTTAGATCCCTGAGAATAACCAGGTAACCCTTTCACTTGACAAGTTAAGAAAAACCTCAAAAAATGTAAGGCTATACAATTAATTGGTATCAAAACCCAACCACTGATTCCCAGTCCAGAGCTCTTTCAATTAATCACATGTAACAGTCTTTGATTAAGCAGGGCAGTACTCAAGACATCTCTCTCACCTCCAAAAATGCCAGACTTTTTTTTTTTTTTTTTTTTTTTGAGACAGTCTCGCTCTGTCGCCCAGGCTGGAGTACAGTGGCAGGATCTCAGCTTACTGCAAGCTCCGCCTCCTGGGTTCACACCATTCTCCTGCCTCAGCCTCCCAAGTAGATGGGACTACAGGCACCTGCCCCCACGCCTGGCTAATTTTTTGTATTTTTAGTAGAGACGGGGTTTCACCATGTTAGCCAGGATGGTATCGATCTCCTGACCTTGTGATCGGGAGATTTGGGAGGCCTGCCTTGGCCTCCCAAAGTGCTGGGACCACAGGCATGAGACACCGCGCCCAGCTCAATAATGCCAAACCTTTTATCCCAGGACTGCAAATCCCAGCAAGGAAGATTTAGAGTGGAAGTCACTGCCTACAATCCTCTTATATGAGCAGATAAGACCAGCTCCCAGACCTGCTTTGCACAGTCTTGAAAGACTCACTAAACATTAAATCTGTTGGCTTCCCAGTACCTTATAGCCTTGTGGTTGATTCCAAATACTACAGAACTTTCTGCTTCTAGATAATAGATTCCCCATGCAAAGCAAAGCTAAACATTAATACCTCCCACTTTTTCCTAAAAGTCAAGAAATCTTTCATTATTCTGTTAACACTGTAGAGGGAAGCTCCATTCCAGTAATGAGGCAAAGGCCACTACTACGTGCGGACTTACTTCCTATTTGATAAGAATTACTCTTCCAACCTGGCAGAAAAGATAAGTGACTTACCCAAAGCCACTGCAGTTCAGTAAGGGCTAAGCAGTAATTCAAACACCTGTTATGTTTTTGAACATACTCGAGAGGCTAGGGCACGAGAATCACTTGAACCTGGAAGGTAGAGGATGCGGTAAACAGAGATTGCGCCACTGCGCTCCAGCCTGGACAAGAGTAAGACTCTGTCTCAAAAAAAAAAAAAAAAGGCCGGGCGCAGTGGCTCATATAATCCCAGCACTTTGGGAAGCCGAGGCGGGCAGATCACGAGGTCAGGAGATCGAGAGCATCCTGGCTAACACGGTGAAACCCCGTCTCTACTAAAAAATACCAAAAATTAGCCGGGCGTGGTGGCAGGCGCCTTAGTCCCAGCTACTCAGGAGGCTGAGGCAGGAGAATGGGGTGAACCCGGGAGGAGGAGCTTTCAGTGAACCGAGATCGCGCTACTGCACTCCAGCCTGGGCGACAGAGTGAGGCTCCGTCTCAAAAAAGAAAAAGAAAACCACCTCATAGAAGCTCTCTGTTGCTTCCACAAATATAATCTGAACAAAATTTAATGCACTTCGAACAGTACCTGGCACAAACTAAATGCTCAATACATGTTATTTTACTCTACCGTAATTATTAACCATCGCCATCATCATACCACCAGACTAACGATGTCGTTGAGGAAGGTGGTCATTCAGTCGGCTGCGTGTGCTAGTCAAAGTGCATTACTTGTAATTACTTGTAGAACTGGTAGAGAAGAGGGAAACAGATCAGAAAAATTTTTCAAATCTACAACCTGGACATGTGGTAGTGACATTTTTCAGGAAAGAAATCCAATGGTGCTGGAGAGCAATCACTTGCTAAAGACGTTAGCATGGATAAAAGGGAGCCAGGTGCTAATAGAACAATGGGAAAAGACCCTGAAGGCATCTCAGACATCTTTGAGGCTGCCTCTCCCATCAAAGGCCCAGAGACCTAGGAGGACAGCATGGTTTGGGGAGACAGGCCCAGGGCACAGCTGGCCTGAAACACCTCAAGGAGTCCTGGAACGTCCTGCATGCTGCTCTAACATCCTGGCTGCTGCAGTCACAGAATGTCTACCTAATGACTGTACAACCATTGTATCTTGGAAAAAAATAATTTGTTTTTGGTTTTCCAGGCTCATAGCTAGAAGGAACTTGCTTTGATTCTCAGACTTTGAACCTTTAAGTTGACGCCGGAACAAGTTAAGAATTTTAGGGACTATTGGAATTGTATTTGGCACGTGAGAAGGATGATTGTATTTTGCATGTGAGAAGGATGAGATCTGGGTGGTCAGGGGTGGAATGCCATGGTTTGGATGTCTAACCCCTCCAAATCTCACGCTGAAATTTAATCCCCAATGTTGGAGGTGGGGACTAATAGGAGGTGTTTTCTTCATGGAAGCAGATCCCTCATGAAGGCTTGGTGCCATCCTCACAGTAATGAGTGACTCCTCACTCTACTAGTTCCTACTAGAGCTGGTTGCTAAAAAGAGCCTGGCATGCCACAGCCTACCCCACCTCTGGCTTCCTCTCTCACCATGTAATCTCTGCATACACCAGCTCCATGAGTGGAAGCCTAAATCTTTCAGCAGAAGCAGATGCTGGTGCCATGCTTCTTGTACAGCCTTCAGAACCATGAGCCAAATAAACCTCTTTTCTTTATAAATTACCCAGCCTCAGGTATTCCTTTATAGCAACACAAATGGATGAAGACAACTTTCATATCTTTATATCTGTAGCAGCATCTGTAACAAGCCTTGGACACAGCAGACATGCAGTGAAGATGTGTTCTGCTAATGGAAAAAGTAAGTCAACATTTTTGAAACCCCACTAGACGAAGGCATGTGGGAGGCAATAGGCTGAAAATGAGATTTCTATCTTAAAGTAGTTTATAATCTCAAGACCAAAGATATGTAAATATATACAATCAACAGGGACCGCATACGTGTAAATACAAAAGAAGTTCCTGGAATGGTTGCATTTGTCAGGATTAGGCTGAGAACACTGAGGCTCAAGCTAAAAGGAATAAGAATTGTGAGGCCATTCAGCCACAAATAATTACTCCAAAGAGGTACAAGGCAACAGTATTCAAAGAACAGCAAGAACACCTCCAAGAGTGCAGTAAAGAACAGCATCGTTAGCCAATGGGGGTGAGCTTTTAAGAGTGGCTGGCAGAGGGCCTGGAGACGGCAATGCAAAGCCAGAGCCTGAGCTTCTTTAAAGCCTATTTAGTAAGGTTCCCACTTGGGGAAGGAGCGTGTCAAGAATAGATGGGAGGGGAAGGCTAGAATAAGAAGCCTGACAATACATACTGGAGATACACAGCAGACAGGACACCTTGGCTGTCCGCACTATGCTCAAGCGGGAATTTGGGACAACCCATTTAAGAGCCCATCTTGGCACAAAAGCCATGATAGCCCTGAGTGCCAGAGCAGCGGCACCTGAATCTGAAACCTCTTCTTAGAGTAAGACTATTTATTTCTCTCTGTCTCATAAGGCTTACCACAGTCTATACAGCAAACTGACTTAGAGCAACTGCTGAGATCTGGGTTCAGATCTCAGTTCTGACACTCATTAGATGTACGGCCTCAGGGAACATACTTAACCTTACTTGGCCAGGAATAAAATGGGGATAATTATTATACCTGCCCCTTAGGTAGGGATATACAAAATGCTTAGCAGAGTGAATAGCCCAGTAAACTCTCGGCCAGTATTATTAAGAAAACGTACAATAAGGTATGGATTTTCAGACCCCTTGCATTAATACCACAGTGCTCCAGAGATCCTTGATACTCAAGTTGGGAGTCACTGTCCTGGAATACAAATAAAAAACATAGAAGAGCAGTCCATTCCCTCTGCAAGTGTTTATGTGGTAGCTACAGAATTCAGCACTATGCTAGGGGTACATACGCCAGTGCAACACCAAATGAGGTGACAATGCAGAGGGCAAATGCTGTAGGGAAGAAAAAAACACTGGGGCAAAGATTCAAACCAGCCTGAAAGCCACGCAGGTGTTTTAAGTTGGAAATGAAATGAGGAACCAAAAAATTCTGGTCAGGGAGTGGTCTGCTGAGTGTGGTGCTTCAGGTAGACTCCCATGACAGGCTGCAGGACAAACTAGAGTGGGGGTCCACCTCCACACCTTCCTGGCCCCTCAGTTCCATCCAAATGACTGCTCTTAAAATCAAAATTAGGTTCCATTTCTAATCTGCACTGATTCATACTGCTGGTCAAGTAAACTGGTATAGGCCACACCAACACAGCACATTAACATCTTAACTAATTCCCTAACAATACTAAAATCAAATCTCTACTTTCCAGAGATTATATAAACTTGGTAAACATTTGAGCTTCAGGTCCAGTCTGACAAAACGGAAAAAAAGGGATTCATCTGCAGAAAGGTCCCAGCATTAGAAAACAAAGAGAAGGGGGAGGACAGTATGTAGGCCCTGACCTTTCTTACTGCCTCAATTCAAGGATTCAATTTCTCAACCTCAGATCCTTGCCCTCTTCCGCAAACTCAGATCCACCTCTTACTAGTTTTCAAACTCTTGTCTATTATGATTACCTTAAGCAAAGCAAGATGCATGAATAACCAGCAGTAAATCAGGTATTCAATAGTTGAAATTGTGTAATATTCTGTGACTGTGCATCTGGCCAATTTCAACTTCTCCTTCTCTCTAATTTTTTTTTTTCTTTTTTTGAGGCAGGATCTCACTCTCTTGCCCCAGACTGGAGTATGGTGGTGCCATCACTGCTCACTGCAGTCTCAAACTCCTGGACTCAAGTGATCCTCCTGCTTCAGCCTCCCAGTAGCTAGCACTACAAGTGAGCACTAACATGCTTGCCTAATTTTTTTTTTTTTTTTTTTTTTTTTTTTTTTGTAGAGACAAGGTCTCAATATGTTGCCCAGGCTGGTCTCAAACTCCTGGCCTCACCTCAAGTAATCCTCCCGCCTCTGCCTACCGAAGTGCTGAGATTTCAGTTATGAACCGTTGCCTCCTGCCCACTTAGCCTTTTCTAACACTAGAGAACTTTGAGAGTGGTTTCAATACCAACTGGACACTTCCCAGCGATTTAACCTCAGGCAAATCAAACTCCCATGCCTCCGTTTCCACATCTATAGAGATAATAAAAGTACCTCCTCAAAGAGTTTGTTATGAGAACCAAATGAGTGAATATTAGTCAAGCGACTGGAACATAATAGACACAATATGTATTGGCCATTTTCATCTTTATTTCAGTGTTATATTGGCCACCACCCAGAGATACCCAGAAGCACACATATCACAGTCTTTCTACAGCAATATGTGGGCATGATTACTTCACGACCACTGAATCTCAAACAGCACAGCTTTCGATAAAGCACAGTGGTGGGATCCTACCTATTGCAACACCTCTAAGAGACGACTCTCAAACCAGCCATGCTTAGCCTGAGACATTCCGAAGACCTCCTCCTGATTACCTGACTCCAGGAACTTACTCCTCTGGAAATGGAACCTAGCCTCGCTTTTGTCAGTGTGTCTCAGATACACCTCCAAACGTGTGAACCTCAATCTCATAAGTGGGTGTGATTTTTGAAAGTTTTTTAAGTTCTTTTTCCTAAACATGTCCTAGTGGGTGACTCCACAGCATTACTTTCTTTCATGTTCTCTTTTCTATCTGGAAAGCCGGTGACAGGGGACGAAACCAGCAAAGCACCCTTTTTCCTGCTTCCCAAACATGAGCAGGTGAGCGCCCCGTGAGCCGAGATACATCACGAAGACCTCACCCGCAAGTTCACTGATCACCAGTTCTTTTCCCCTCCCGGCACTGGGAGCTGCGAAGCACGAAATGGGCTCGGAGGAAGAGACGCTGCGGTCACCTGAGGGGCAGGTGAGAGCGGGCGGTCCTGCCGGGCTGTGAGGGCGACATCCCGCGCGGCACACACGCTCACAGCCCCCAGAGGAAGACCAGAGGCACTCGAGGCATCCAGCACGCCCCACACACAACACACTAACTGCGCCGTACCTTCCGTCCCACCTCCCGGCAGCAGACCCCTTCCGGGACGCCGAGAGGGCTGTTCCTGGAGACACCGCAGCCCGCGCGGAGCGGCGCGTCGGGAGAGCACGCGTGCCCAGGCGGCCCCGGCCGGCGCGCCCCCGCCCCCACACTCACCTGGCCCGTGATGCCGGTGATGAGCGCCACGTTCCTGGGCTTGCCCATCTCGCCGTCCCCGGAGCCCCGGGCGCTGGGGCAGCGTGCCGGTGCGTGTGCCATGTCCCGCGGCGGGCGTGCGGTCGGCGGCAGGGCGGAGCGCGGCAGAGGGCAGGCGCGGCGCCGGCAGGAACGCGGGTGTGTGCCGCGCCAAGCGTCTCTCCAGGCTGCGGGCAGGGAGGGAGAGCGCACCGCGCGACCGGCCGCCACAGTCTGACAGGGGCGCACGGGAGGCCGCGCGGGGAGGGCCGGGGGCGGGCCGAGCCGGCCGAGGCGGGCCCGACGGCCAAGCGGCGGGGCTGCGGCCTGACTGGCGCCGCGTCATTCGCGTCAACCGGCGACGCTGTGGCAGGCCCCGCCCCTCCGCTGACGGCCGCCGCGCGGGGCGGGGCCTGCCGCCGCCGCCGCCGCCGCCGCCTGAGGGAAGAGGAAGGAGGCCGCGGCTTCGCGTCCCGCCTCTCGCCTGGCTGGCAGTGGGAGGCCTGAACGCGGTTCCCATGTCCTCCCCGGCGGCCTCTCGAATCTCCCAGGAATCCTAATGTCACCCGAGGATGCTGGGAGGACCGCTGAGCCGACCTCTCCATTGGGCTAAAGGCCTGAATTTTCAAACCCTGGGGTCACAGGGCCGGGATCATCGACTTTGGTAACTCCTGGAAACCTGTTGCAGAGCCCTTTGAGAAGCCTGGTTTTTGGTACCTGAAGGGCGCTAGCGTGACAAGGCCCCTAAACGGGGGTTACAGATGTGGGACTGACTAGCTAGGCTGGCTCTTGCTCTTCTGGCTTTCCCTGAGGCTCGGAACCAGGAACGAGGTTCCAGATAGCTGAATTCAACGTTTTCTGTTGTGAGGACTGGCAGTGCACAAGAAGGTCCCCGGCCCCACCCGTAAGCAGCATAAGGAAATGTTGAAAAGACTGCCCGGGTCAATAAACCTGGACGTGGCAAATTTCAAAGAAAGTAATTCAAACCCAGGTGGGGTCCTGGCTTATATCTATTGGATTTGGCTGCCATTTGGCAGCTGCTCGTTGGACAGGGAGAGACGAGGAGGTGACTCAGAGGCTGGAGGACAGCAGGTGTGTGTGCCTAAGCAGTTGGCTGCAATCCAGGGCAGACGGAAACTTCCCGGTCTCCGTTGCTCTGCTTCTCTGTCCTTATTCCTCTCCCTAATCGATAACCTCAGTTCATCGTTTCCAATCAGAGTGACTAGGGCTGTGCCCATTATGACATGCCAGAGTATGTATAGCAGGCCTGGAACCCCAAAATCAGAAAAGCTTAGGATTAATTTAAAACCTCCCTCTCCCGCTCCGCGAAGTCCGTTAGGAATATTTCTTAGCTTTGTAGATAGACTGGTCTGGTTTCACACCTGGCCTCTCCGCGTTCTACGAGGAGAATGGCTGAACGAACATCTGGTGCGCCAGCAGGACGCTGCCTCTGAGTGATGAAGAGACCCTGAAGCTGAGGAAAGGGAACACTTCCATTGAGAGGAACATGCTATAAGCTAGAAATGTCCGTGAAATATACAGGAATATGCTAAAACTATATTCGTTTTCATGTAAATATGCTTTAAATTAATGCATGAACAAATTATTTAACATTTTCCCGAAAAAATCACTGAACGGCCAGGCGCGGTGGCTCACACCTGTAATCCCAGCATTTTGGGAGGCCGAGGCGGGTGGATCACGAGGTCAGGAGTTCGAGACCAGCCTGACCAACATAATGAAACCCTGTCCCTACTAAAAATACAAAAATTAGCTGGGCATGGTGATGCGCGCCTGTAATCCCAGTTACTCAGGAGGCTGAGGCAGGAGAATCGTTTGAACCAGGGAGGCAGAGGCTGCAGTGAGTCGCTACTGCACTCCAGCCTGGGCGACAGAGTGAGACCCC